>NW_024387489.1:0-57433 GCF_900408965.1 Simochromis diagramma
GTCCCCTACGCGCAGCGCTCAACAACCATCATAGTTCGTCGGATAAGGAGAAGACACCAACACAGGGGGGAAGGTTGTGGTGGACGCTATCAGGGGGGGAGGTAGAGTCGGAGAAAAGCTGAGGGGGGGACAAGATGAGAGGTACAACAGAGCTGACGATGATAGTCGAATTAACAACCTCCAACTGAAAAAAAACCAACGAAAGGACTAAAGACTGAGCTTGGAACTTCGAGGGGAAGGGGGGGAGAAGAGGAGAACAGAGAACCACGAGCCGAGGGGAGGGAGTAGCGGACAGCTGTACATTCACGGGAGCTGTAGATAGGGGAGAGGGTCAGCTGCCATGAGTTTCAAGGTATATGGCGAGAGGGCGTAAGCAAGTAAGGCTGAATTGGACCTGCGTCACAGTTGTACATGCAATACATAACGGAAAGGGTCGGGTGATAGGAATGAAAAAGGGGAGCCGGGCAGCATCGTACGCCACTAGGTTGCCATGAGGAAGTGCTCGAGGAAAGGAACAACGCTGAGAGGAAAGGGCGGATGGTTGAGAAAACAGGTTTTAACAGAAGCCAAAATAGAGAGGCAAATAAAACTAAAAGCGGAAAAGGAGAAAAAAATGCGGCAGGTAAAAACACCAGGTATGGCAGGAATGACTCAGGACTGCAGACGGAAAGAAACTGGAAGGAATCAGAAAGGTACGACAACGACAAAGAAGCAAAAAGGTCAAAAGGGACTGCTAATGCTGGGGCACAAAAAACAGGCCTGGAGGGCAAGTAAATAGGGCAGAAAACTGCGTACTGTGAAACCAGGGGTGCAGCGGAGCTGGCATATCAGGCAAGGACGACCACATCTCGACACACAGCAAACCAAACATGTGGTGAACTATGTAACACCGGGGGGGAGGGAGTCAGGCCGAAGACGGGTAACGGGGAAGAGGGTCACAGGTAAAACCAAATACGAAACAGATCGGAGATGATAAGCATATCTTTACAAGAGCGTATCACCGAGGTAGGAATAAAGGTAAGGCAAAAAGGAAAACAGGTTGAACACATATTCCATAGAAAGCAGGGGGGGTGCGCTGGTTCCATTGAGTATTGGTAGGACTGCAAGATGGGGCAGGGTGGGGGGGACTGTCATGATAGGGGGGGTGGAAGTGGGGGGGGGGGGCTGGGCTAATCGGCGGTGGATATAGGTGATGGGAGCGGTGGCTATTGTTTTAGGTACTTACGAAGAATTGGTAATATGTGGTTCTGATAGCTTTTAATAGTTTTAGCAGGTTGAGTATATTTATTGATGTGAACCTAATGCACGGCAAGGAGGAGTGAGACGACGGCCAGATAGCGTGTTGGGTAACTGAAACGGTTAGCGAATATGACAAATAAAGGAGGAGGGAAAAGCGTGCTAAAAAAAAGCTCGTAGGGGTGCGGAGTTCAGTCTGAGGCTAAGGGTTGCAAGACACAAAGAATAACAAAATGAAGGCCGGATAGGGTGGTGTAATGAGGAAAGGAGGAATGTATATAAGAGAGGGGGGGGGAAGGAGCCAACAGGACGCGTGGAGGAGCCGGAAAAGGAGTAAATTGGAGAGGCGGAAAAGTGAAAGCGAGGAAAAAAGTCGACACAAGTGGTAGGGAAGGAGGAAGGAAAGGTAAAGAGTGATGGGGTTAAGCAAAAAGGAAGAGTGGTAGAGTGAGGGAAAAAAGAGCGAAGCAAGAAAACCAAAAAGGGAAAAACACAAAACACCATAGGGAAGAGTCAAAAAAGCCTATAATAGGAGGGGCAGAGAGAAGTCTCCCTTATTTGAATTTGACCACTGATGCATGAGCACAGCCTGAAGAAGGCACAACACCGCCGAAAGATAGCGCAAGCCATCCATCATCAATAAAAATGTTTTGTTTGTTGTTTTAGTTTGTTATTTTTGGGGAGGTTTATTTAAATTTTATTCATTTTCATGTTTATTTATGGTCTAGAAACTAATTTAAAACCTAAGATTGGGAATTTATAAAAACAACACAGAGACAAAAATCATTGGAAAATAGAAAATTTATTACAAACACAGTTTAAATACACAATTAATTAAAAACAGTTAAGAACAATTGAAAACCTGAAAGAAAAATGAAAATGACAACAATTTGGTTAAAAAACAATTAAAATATGGTACTTACCTGAATTTGGACTCGGAGAGTAACGGACATGGAAGACGGAGTGGCAAAAAAGTAGTGGGCCTTGGGAAGGGTCACGAGTATGGCCCGTGCACCACTCCTGCCCTCCTCGTGCAGGGAGGAGTTTCATATCCCTTACCTAACCATTTATCACCCCAGGCACACCTACAAAGGTCTCGTCAAATCACAACTCATTAGGTTTCATCGGATCTGCACTCAAAGACTTTTTCGAGGCAGTCAGAACCCTTTTCCGGGCTCTTAGGAAGAGGGGATACTCAAGACCTTCCACATACAAAGACCAAATATCAATAAAGAATGGATTCCACTCATCACCACCTTTTCACCTAGGAGCAGGTTACTCAATTGCAAATTCAAAAATAACTACAGGATGATCATGGAAAACCAGGGTCTCCTGAGCAGATATCAAGTCATCTCGGCGTACAGGAGAAATAGCAACCTCAAGGACCACCTGGTGAGGGCAAGTCTTGCTCCCTTACAGCCATTGCAGAAAACCACAGTCTTGGCCGGTACATTCATTAAATTGGACTTTGTGCAAAATAGGCTCAATAAGACTATATTTAAGATCCCACAGACTTTTACACCACGGACTGTGAATTGTGTGTACATGATTTTCTGCTCCAGATGTGACACACAATACATTGGAGAAACTGGAAACTCAATATCCACCAGGATGATGCAACACAGGTATAACATCAAAAACAAAAAGGAAACACACACACTTTTGGTAAAACATTTCATTTCACATGGGTATCATTCGCTAAGGGTAGCAGGACTGCAAAGTAATTCAAGTTGGACGGAAGGAGAAAGGAAGAAAATGGAGAGGAAATGGATACGATTATTGGACACAAGAGAACTGGGGGGACTGAATATGAAATATAATTAGGCACTTCATTCTAAACCCAATGTTTAACCAAAATTTTGAGCCCAATTAAAACTGATATGAACATTGATAAAACAATTGGCCCAAACCCCCTAATGGGCCTGGGATGACGTCACCAAATTGAACTTGCATACAGGCCCTAACCATAACCTTGGTGACCACTATTCGGTTGGAGTCCCTATCCCAGTCCGTACCCTAACTCCAACCTATTCGGGTTGGTTTAATTTAACCCCACCCCAATACCCTACCCTAACCTTAACCATTGTGATTTAATTTTAACCCAACCCCGATATTTTGCCCTAACCTTAACCACTATGACTTTAGCCCCACCCCAATTATTTACCCTAACCTCAATCATCATGATATTAGCCCTACCCCAAATATCTTCCCCTAACCCTAACCAATTTTTGAGGGGGGTTAATTAATCTAAATCCATAAATAAATAAATAATAATCTGATAATGATAAATAACACGATATTATTACATACTACAAATTATGTACAATAAACAAAAAATGGGGAAACGGGACATATTGGGGGTTAGAACTTTATTAAAACCATTAACGCAACAAATTTTTATTTATAACCCTTTCAATCACTTTATTATTCACACTGAAAGAACAAAAACAGTTGTTAAAAATAATTTTTTTTTATTAAAACCCCTAAAAGTACAATATTGATTAAATACACAAACCCAAGAAGCATAAAAACACAATTTGGCTAAAAACACACAAATCCAATTTTCAAATCATAAACTCATTTCTCTACAAACTTACAAAAATTCATAAAAACACGATTGGATTTAAAACAAAAATGCAAATTTAAAATCTTATATACATCACTTAAAAATACAGTTCTTTAAAAATTCACATAATATACAAAATAAAAATATATTTCATGCAATTTTATTGCAAAGGTTAAAAAACACACATTCATTTTAGTCTAAAACCATCACAGACATTTGAAAACACATTACCTAACCCAAAATTCAAATAAACTCACGAACATGAAACCAAGCCTATAAAAGGCTGCACAGCAGAGAGGAGCTCACATGGGAGCTGACCGTTGAAGAGACAACATCTCTCTCTCTCTGTGCATTCCCAGCTTTACATTCATTGTGCCCCAGCCCGAGGAACACCTATTTTGGGTCAAAACGTCGTGGCAGTGGGCACATTAATTCATTGGTTTTCACTTATTAAAAATTAAACAACTTTATTAATTTCATTTATTTTTGTTTAAAAAAAAAATTTCATTTACATTTTTTCTTTTTTCTTTTTTTCTCGCCTTTGTTTGTGATTGTAAATTCATATACACATATTTTACATATCTAACTGAAATAAATAGCACATTAAAACAATTATTAAATAAAGATAACAAAGGCGACATCAAGAGACACAAAAAATTAAGAATTCGAACATGGACTCAGAAGGCTGGACGGTGGTGCGTCACGGGAGAGGGCGACTGCCTTCCCGTAGACGTGTCCAGCAGGGGACAAGTGGCAGAGGCGGAGGGATGGACAGAGCACCGTCTGGACCCTTTAGGGACCGGACTCAATCCCACATCCCTAACCCCCCCTAACCCTGACCCCTATCCCTAACCATGGGGGGGTCCCTAACACAAAAAAAGAAAAAGACAAGAAGTCACGTACAAGAAAGAAAGACAAGCACAAAACAAACAGAAAAAGAGTAAGACAAAACAAAGAGGATAACGTACACGAACACATGGAAAGGATTTAAAGGAAGGGGGTGCCATAAACACAAATACAGTGAACAAAGGACGGGATGTCAAATAAGACAGGGGGTGCCATAAAAAGATAAAGAGAAACAAAGAGATGATAGAAAACAAGGTGAAAAACAAAGAGAAAAATAGTGAGAAAAGTAAAGATATGAAAGAACACAAACAGAGAAAAAGAAGTGAAAAGCTGTAAGACAAAGAGAAAACAAGTCAAAGGAAAAAGGAGAAAATAAGTAAAAGCAAAAGAATGTTTTACAAAACCTAAGAAATAATTTTTCAACTAAAAACACAAGTGGGAGGAGCTAATAAAGGTATAAAAGGCCAAGGGAGGCAAACAGAAAACAGAAAGACAAAGACAAGACACACTGGGTCGGCCTGAAGAAGGCAAAAACATGCCGAAACGTCGCGAACGGCCCAGTGATGCTAAATGTGCACTAAAACCCTAGATAAGGGCAATTTTTTGAACCAGGGCAGGGACACCACCCAGCCCCATCGATAGCCCATGCATCTCAGGCTACCAGCTTGCTGGTGGCCTGCTCTTACACAAAACCTAACCCTCACATCAACCTTTCTTTTTTTTTGTACAGTCGCGATGGCAGAAATGAGCAGAGAAGGGCGGGCTTGCAGCACAGGTGCAAGTAGCAGAAAAAATGTGCAGCCACCATGCGGTGAAAAAAGGAATTACACATTTAAAGCCAGGATTTATTTATTCAGACTTAGAAAGTGAGCCATAAATTATACATAATTAGACTGAAGCTGTGGGCCACATGAAATCTGACGGCCCGCGGGCCGGACTTTGGACATGCCTGCTCTAAACAGAGTGTTTCAGACCTTTTCACCCAGGAAATACATGGATACAACACCCGGAGTAAAAAACTACTGGAGACCCAGGGTGGAGCGAACTTGAGGCCCAAACACAGGTAAGCCTCTGTACTGACTATGGATTTTTCCAACAGGTTCCAGGGGGCCCAATCCAGCCTTCCAGCGGAGGTTAGAAGGAACCCATCTGCCAAAACACACCACAGCAATATTCAGAGTGGGAGGGGGGAAAAACAGGTCCACGGCGTGATCGTCATTTTGCATATCAACCATTGAATGTAAATATTAGACAGGTAGCAAAAAGTTACTTCAAATTAATGCAGGCCATACATCATAAAAACATCATTGATAAAGCTATTCTAACCCAAACTCCCCCTAAAGGAATGAGGAGAAAGATATTAAAACTCACAGCATTCATCAGACCCTCCTCCCCCACGGAGGAACTTAGGGAGGCAGTGGTGAGGAACACACAGATATGGTTACAAAATAGCCTTTCCATACTGCAGGAACATTATACTAAGATTATTGTAAACCATGGTCATACAACATGGGAAGATACAGCTTTTCAGGTTGCAGCCAACTGGATGACAAAGCGCTACAAAGCCAGGTTAGCTGCAGGCACGATGGAGGCAGTTAGATCTTTACTCACTGAACACTTGGAGGACTCAGACATCTCTGCTCCCTCGCCGTCTGTAGAATCTTTTGGAGAAGAGACAGCAGAGGAATTAAACTTAGAAAGCGAGGAGGAATTCCCACCCCTGAGCCAAGTGAACAGATTAAACCAGACGTCCCTGTACCCTGAAGATCAGGTCACGAGGAATCCGACTGTTCGGGACTCGCAATTGACCCCTTTGATAGATGACCCCGCGCCAATACCACAATTTAATAAAGCCAAGAACGTCTCACCAAGCCGGGTTATTTCTCCTATTGTTCCTGGTAACAACGAACAGGTGACTGGGTCCGTTCAGAATCCAGAACCAACAGGTGCAAGGCCTCCTGCGCCGCCGCGCCCCCCTCGCGATCCTCTTTGTCCCCTCCCGACTTCTTGCCTAGTGTTGGGTCCAGGGGAGGGGGAGAGACCTGGGGAGTTTAAGGTTAGGCCTCCGATTCCTCAAATAGATGAGGATTTTGTTCAGTCCAGAACAAATTGGAGAAAACACACAGAGCAAATAGGAGCGAGGTACAAATTAGACCTGAGGCACAGAGAAAACAACAGACTGTAACTAAATCTCACTCATTCCATCAGACTAAAAATGTCCACTCTAATGTGTCAGTGTTCCAGGCTAGCCCGGAGATACAAACCTGCAGTGATGGGTCCCAGGTGACCAATAAGACCTATTCTTCTGCTGCCAGGGCCCTAGCTGACAATACAGGGGCGCCCCCTGGGGGAGCACAAAGCTTGGAATCAAGCTCCATAGGTGAAAGGAGTGCAAGCGGCCGGACAAACCTGGTGGGAAATAACTCTAACAACATGATGATGAGGGGGTCTGTCGACCACAGTGTAGCCAAACACCAAGGTGTAGAGACCTCATCTGAACCCAAAAATTACCACCTGGCCGCTCCTCCAGTCAAACCTGGCTCCTCCCAGGGTCTCGCTCCTGAAGCAGCAAAGAACGGACAAGAGGGACAAGTAGTCACAGAGAATCAACAGGCTGTAAACAGGTGTCGTTCAACTTACCATAAAGCTCGGAAGGGTAGGAAAATCATGGACTGGGCGTTCTGTGGGAATCGACCACTTTGGTTCCCAGGTGGTTCTAATTTAAGCCGCATACTGGCTTACAATAATGATAACATCCAAATTGACAGCTATCCGGGGGCCTCGTTTTACCACTTTCTCCAGATTTTGGAAAAGACGCCTGTTCATCCAAACATCAAATTAGTAGTCTTGTCAGTAGGAATTAATAATAGGGACCAGGACGCAGAAAAAACATCTATCAAACAATTAAGAATGCTTTACAAAAAAGCAAAATCTGTCTTCGCAAATGCTGAGGTAGTCTTCCCGTTAATTAATTTTTCATCTTCCCTCCCAAAAGAACGACAACAAAATCTAACTCTCATCAACAACTTCGCTGCAAAGCGACTTTTGGTCCTGAACCCGCCGTCTGGGGACCATTTTGAAACGGTCGGGGATAATATTCACTGGACACAAGATACGGCGTAGTGTATATTTGCAAATTGGTGTGACCAATTACGGCTAAATCTTTAATCTAAAAAGCCTTAAAACCGTAAAATTACAACAGTCAACAGGAAGAATAAAATTTCTAATTTATGTTGATCAAAGCGGAGTAAATTGTGAACAACAGCATGAGAGGAAATAAGATTTATGTCATTACTTCTTAAAATAAGGACAATACCTTGTTTGAGCCACACAAGGGAGCCAGAACTCCAATTTCAGAGAAGACCGCACTTAACAGTAATCATGTAGTGTGTTCTATCATCTGTAAAAGGTGCTCTCTGATGTATGTGGGAGAAACGGGCTGGACTCATGTAGACAGGTTAAAACAACATATATACAGCATTGGGTAAGACAGATTAAATAACTCCCTTGGTCCAACATTCTCAAACACATCCACCGAATCTTATGGGCATCCTGGATCTACAACCCTGTGCAGCGTGGACGGAGGGACAGAGGAGGAGACATAAGGACCCGTGGATCAAGAAATTGAACAGCAGAACTCCTTAGGGGCTAAACTTTAGATAATATTAGTGTAATATTGATATGCTATCTCTTGCTTTTGGTGTGAGAATAAAGTTATTTATACTGCAGGAGTTGTGATAGGAGTGTTCAAGTTACTTAGTATTTATTTAGTTTCACTTTATGGAAGCCTCTGTGGGTCATCTTATGTAAATAATCTTGTAGTGATCTGTTGAATTGGTCTGTTTTCCCCACAAAAAAAAAAATAAAAAATTAATTAAATCTACCTTGTATACTTACCTTGACCATAATATTCCCTTCAATAAGAGGGATCTTGGTCTGGAGGGTGAGAGCTCCAAGTGGAGTCTGATTTTCTTTTTTTCTTTTTTGCCTGTGGGAAAATAGATTTTAAAAAGAACGATGAGACCATTGTAAATAACCTTTTGATCACTAATGAATACATTTGAAATAGATTATATTATATCAGTGTATATATTTTGTGGGATCTATTTTATTCACAGTCTCTCCCCTGTGAATGGCTTGTTATTAATTTCACTGTATATAGGAGCACTGAAAGCCAACTAATTATTTTAGGGAGGGGGGAACATGTAAAAGTTAAATTAGAAAATATAGATCCTTTTTCCTCTTCAGATTACAAGGGGATGAAAACTTATAAATATGTCTAATTCTTAAAAATACAATGCAATAAAGCAAATAAAAAGACCCGCCAGAGGACCAGTGGAGAACAAAGGTTTGAGGTACAGGGGATACAGGAGTACATGAGTGGAGAACTATGGACTTCTGTATGCCAGTGCACCTAAATCACATTAATGAAATAACAAAAACTCAGATTCCTAATACCTAACCCCCTAACCCTAACACCACCTCCTCCTCCTCCTCCTCCTCACACTACCTGCTACAGCTCTACTCTTCTATGACTACAGTCATCCACAGCACTGATGTGAGGTCACATGGTTCATATGTAAGGAGCACAGAGACGTCCTAAGAGCTGACCTCAGGTCAGTTTAATGACTGTGAGCTCAGATCAGCAGCTGTGTTATTGTCACTGTGACAGGGAGACACTCTCAGACACAGCGGTCATGTCAGCTTGTTCTCATGCAGGAGGATCAGGAGCTCCATGTTTGTCTTTATGTTTGAATCATGATGTGTTTGTGCCATCAGAGTCTGTCATGAGTACTCAGGGTTTCACAGCAGCTCTTCTGAATGCTGACGAGGACTCCAACCTCATGTTTCACCTCTCTGAGGTTCTGATGTCTGTGAACACTCGTGTTTCTTCTCTGGGCTCATCTGGACAAAAACACCTTTCTGTGTTTGGCTCCAGCCTCATTCTGACTGACAGGAAGTGTGTTATCCATGAGCTGCACTTCTTTGAGAAAGTTTCCTGCTGTGTTTCGTGGGTTTCCTGGGAAACGTAGCACACATGGTGTTCTTCTGGTGTTTTCTCCTTTCACTGAGTGAAACACTGACGCTGTGCTGTTGTTCACAGAGGGGAGCTGATTCTAGCTGCAGCTGGACTCTGTCATCTAACTGAATGTGTTGGTGCTGATCACGGGGCTCTGAGGGGGGAGCAGCAGGAGGACTCTGGATACTGACGTCAGTGTATCTGTGGAAGCTCACACAGCGTGTCTCTGTCATTCAATATTGTGCTGTATATTGTATCTATGCAAAGATGAACAGACTGTGTATTCACTAGTCTCTGTGCTGCTGACTGCTTTGCTGCAGCTCTGATGTCATCATCACTCCCTCCTCCACCCTCAGCAGTCCCAGCATGCTGCTGTGGTGCACACAGGACCCCACCCTCACTCTACACCTGAGCCATAGACCACACCCTCCGCCTCAATATACACCACAGTTTTCTCTGGTATGGACGGTGCTGTTACCATGGTGACAGCTATGAGCTTGGATGTGTTTCAGTCCTGCCTGGTTATCACTGCAGGAATCTTTACTTTCACATTTATTACAGGTAATAACTCTGATTTTTCTGTGTATTATGAACTAAATGTATCCTGATACACACAGAGATGGATGAGCAGAGGTCACATGATGAAAGAAAAAAACATGGAGTCTTTGATTTATTTAGATATTTATTGATGAATGCAAACAAACCCTGACACTGAACCATCATCGAGCTTTCACAGAACAAACCTGATCACATGACCTGCTGACACAGACCCAAACAGTGAAAAGCTCCATGGTAACAACAACAAACAGCCTCACATATGTTAACAGAGGCTGTTAGAAGCACAGAGTCTTTAGAGTCTTTCTCCTGTTTGGACACAGATCTCTGCACATCTTCATCACAGTTACTCACAGACGTGCAGAGTGTGTGGATATCAAAGCTAAGTTTCCACCATGTTTGTAGTCTGTACTGGGACTCATGGAGCATCTCTCTATGAGCACTCAGTGCTTTAAACAGTGAGTCCCAGTTTAACCAGCAGGCTTCACACCACACATCACACAGACATGGAAACTTCAAACCCTCAGACTGAAGACACCATCAGAAATAAATAGATTGTGATGAAGATGAATAACTGGAACAGTTTGCTGTGGTTTCTTCTGTTCCTGTCAGAAATAAGAGTCTGGCAGCACTTTGCTCTCCTTCCACATGTTTAAGGAGGAAGCGAAGAAGAGCGAGTGAGTCGTCTTCCTCTGTGGGCCCAACATCAGGCAGCAGCCACGTATTTTTAAAAACCCAGCACACTGCTTCAGAAACACTGAGTCCAGGTGACCAGAGTCATGTGATCAGTGAGGTCTTCACTCAGGATGTCACTGCTTCAGGATCTGATTCAGAGGTTTATAAGGACGTGGATCATTGGTGGTGATGTTGTGTGAGAGCTGGTGAACCATGGGGAAAATAAATAACAACCAGGCCATCAGCAATTCTACCCCCAGCTCTAAAACCTACATAATACACTATACATATAGTTATATAGGTTATAGTATGTTAGGAGGGTTAGGGGTTTTACTGTTTTGCCTGTTTTTAATACTCGTTATTTCTTTTTAGACTCTGAAATAAGCGTGCTCACCTCTTGTCCCACTGATTCTCTCGATCAAATCGGTAGGTTTGTTTCATTCTTGTTCTCCCTCTTAACAGCTAATTGTACAAGAAAAAATAACATTAACCCTCTTTCATTTATCACACTATAGCTTCGGAGCCCCCTCTGCTGCATCTCCAGCTGATTCTACTCCACCACCGAGTCCGCCGATGGCCCTGGCTACCCCACCTCAGAGCCCGCATCAGGCCTCAGCGTCTCCAGCCGCTATGCTCCCAGATACTCCGCCCCCGCCCTCATCACCTCAAGGATGGAACTCGCCAAGCCATCCGCAACTCGCCGCTCTCGGTTGGCAATCCCCAGACCAGACCCCCGACAACACACACACACAACAGTCTCCGGTGCCTCGCTCTGGGCTTTGGGCGACCATGTATGCCGGGTCTTTTTCCGAGAGCCCGAAGACATTGATCCCCACCCCCGCGAGAGCCGCAGTCAGCCTTCGGCTGTGGACAGCGATGAGGCGGCGACTCTACTCCCCACAGCTGTTATGGAACTCACAAAATTAACTTTCAAGTACCTTATTAACTCGCTAATCCAGAAACACCGGCAAGATGTGTGTCAAGGATGCGAGGTCTCCAACCCCTTGCAGAGACGACATTCTTGTCTTTTCCCGCTGGAAAAATAGTACTTTTTCAGATACTATGATGAACTCTGCAAAAGACTATGGAATGGACATTTCACCAACACATTATTACCATTTTTACGGTTAGAGGGTTTTTCACCACCAGCGGCTCAAGTCAGAGGCGTTGCCCAGGCATATCTGTTTGAACTCAGAGATGTCCGCGATATAGAGGCCGCGCTGCAAGAAATTGACGCCAGCATCACGGGGGTGACCAGGACAGTGATTCATAAAGTACTAGGCGAGAATTACTCACTCTGGCTCTCCTAGTAATCGTTTTTCCTCCCTTGCCTATTATTTTCTCAATGTTTTTTTTTTCTTACTTTTTAGCTTTGTTGTTTTTTTGGGGTTTTTTTATTGTTTGTTTGTTTTCTTACTTTTCAGCTTGGTTTTTACCCGTTTCAAATGCATTGTTTTTTTCATTACATCAAAATAAAAAAATAAAAAAACTGTTTTGGAAAACCGTTACTTGAAATAAAACCTTTTTGGAAAAGCATTGCAAGAATTAAACTCATTATTTTGTTTTACTAGAATCAAAGTGTAATGTTATTAATTACATCAAATAAAATATTTTTTGTAAACTTGTTACATGACATAACTAACCAAGTCGATCATGAAATGAAACCATAGTTAAAAATAACTTCAAAGATCACACATGGCAGAGCAGCATCTATTGAAACGTGCATATTATGACCCATCTCACCCTGGTAGTTTTAGCGGTGTGCAAAAATTGATTAAAAGCGTACAGGATGAAACTGGTACAAAGATTAACGCGCAAACAGCTCAGAAATTCCTCTCCGAACAGGATGCTTACACCTTACACCGAGTTGCACACCTGCGCTTTCTGAGAAATCGCGTGTTTGTCCCCAGACCTCTTAATCAATACCAAGCAGACCTTTGTGACATGAGAGCGTTATCTGAGCATAACGATGGCTATCAGTATTTACTTACAGTTATAGATGTGTCAGGAGATATATTTTAAAGACACTTCTTCAGCTGAGAGTCAGAGAGTGGAGACACACAGTTTTACTTGCATGCAAGGGCACAGAGCACTCGCACGAGAGTGAGGGCTCAGGGACTCGCACTCTGCCACTGCCCTGGTCTTTATTTATATACAAAGGTAATACAATAGTGAATACGTCTGTTCGTATACAAAGGAATGTTGGTGCATATGTATGTGCGTATGTAGATATGTGTGTGTGTGTGTGATTCTGAAGGATGTGGCCCCTCTTCTTGTTAGGGAGTGAAGATAAGAGTGTTCAGCTCTCCTCTTCCTGGTAGGGAGTGTAACTGCTTTTTCAGCTCTTATTATCGCTGTGGGAAGAAATGTAATAAAAGAGAACAGAACAAGTCTTGTAATGAACAACAGTCTAAGTCATCAAAAGGTCATTATGCAGTATTCTATCATATACAAACTTATATCATTAAAAGTTTATACTGACTATCATGTACAATTTTCTATTGACAAGATGTTTTCTCTAAAAAAGCTTATGCAAGAGTCTTGAAAAACAAAACAGGTGTTTAAGTCACTAAGGCTTTTGACTCTGTCTTAAAAGATAGCCAAATTCCTGAAAAGCTGCAAACAGATAGTGGTAAGGAATTTTTACTTCCAGTTTTCAATCTTTAATGAAAAAGTATGGTATAAATCATTTTGCTACAGGGAGCGATCTAAAAGCCTCAGTCTGTGAAAGGTTTAATAGAACTCTTAAAAGTAAAATGTATAGACATTTCACTGCTGCAAATACACGTAGATATGTCGATGTGTTACAAGATTTATTACACAGCTATAACACTAGTTATCATCGTTCCATAAAAATGGCCTCGAATGAAGTAAATTCAGACAACGCAATGTTAGTATTTCAAAACCTGTATGGAACTTCTTCTATTCGTTGTAGAAAAAAGCCCATGAAATTTAAAAAGGGAGATCATGTGAGGCTGTCTAAAGTTAGAGGTGTGTTTGATAAGCAGTATGAGCAAACCTTCACGGATGAGATATTTACTATTGACCAATGCATACCTAGAGACCCTCCTGTTTATAAAATCAAAGATTACGATGGGGAAGAAATTATCGGTAGTTTTTACGAGCATGGGCTGCAGAAAATCGCTCTTGTCAAGGATAAGCTCTATCACATAGACAAAATTCTCTCAAAACGTAAACAGAGGGGACAGGTTTATTTCTTGGTCAAATGGAGGAACTGGCCTGAAAAGTTTAATAGCTGGGTTAAAGCCAGTGAGCTTAAAAACCTCACATAACAAACTCCGGACCTCACTCTCACCTTGGTAACGGGGTCAGCATGACTGTCAGATCGCAAGGCTTTTATGTCACGCTACCATCAGACTCAGGTTTGAATATATTTAAAAATAATACGAGTTCAAGCTTTCGTGTTGATTTGGCCCAGCATCTCAATCTCGATGGGGCCTGCAGTGGCTCTCACTGAAATTTCATATCCCTATACATGGCTTAATCTCCCGAATGATAAGGCTTATTTTAAATGGAGGAAAAAGAGTAATGCTGAGCAGAGGCCTAATGACGTGGTTAAGACAAAAACACGCGCCGGCTTTTATGAGGATGCTAACACACTGAGATCAGAGCAGGCACGTGCAGAGGGGGGGGCTAGAGGGGCTTGAGTACCCGCCCCTTTCCTGATGGGTGCCCAAAGTGCCCTTTTGTTGAGGCAACTTTTAAAAAAAAAAATTTAATGGCTTAAAAATAAAGAATGCTATTTGATATAAAAAAAACCTTTATTTTTTAATAATCAAATAATTTATTTTTGGGGAAAAAAATTAATGAGCTATGAACTAGCATATTTTGATGAATATCATATTTTTATTACTTACTTTATTACTTCCTGAGGTCATGAATAATCTATTGGGGCCACAAATCACTCAGTTTGACATAAGGGGTATAATATCCCTCCTACCGTCAGACACAAAGAAATGCAAAAGTATATATTTTAAATTAAGTTGTTTCAGCTATTTTGACTATTAGCAGCTTCTCTATTCTACTGTTTATACACATATGTTTTCAAATGAATTATACCATGTTTAAAAGTAAGATTGTTTTGGCTTTTTATTATTAGAGTTACAGTCATAGATATTTTCAGAAGCTTGTATTTAATGTCTATAAGAAACAATTATATTTAGCAGCATGCAAATTACATATTTATTGAGAAAATTACGTATTTTTATTGGAAGATTATGAGATAGGAAAACATATGGTTCTTCAAAAGAAAGAGAAAAATGAAGAAAACCTCCATGTTATAGAGTTGAGAAGGTGCTGACGGTGGTGACACAAATCTGACGGTGGTGACACACTAGTAGAAAACAACAACATATTATTTCTTTCAAAATGACCATTAAACCTTAACAACTTACGTAATATCACAAGACACATCATAAAAATTCTGTTTTTGTACATGTCAAATTCTACATCTTAATAGTTCACCAGCAAGTAGCTGCCTAAAGTACCTTGATTCCTAATGTACTCTGTGGTTGTGTGTTTAGACCCTGCTGTACTTTCTCTCCTTTTGTCTCTCTGTGCTTGTTTCAAAAACCTTCTCTTCTGCCTTTTTTCTCTTTCAGATCACTGATGTTCCTTATTTTTCCCTCTTTCACCATCCATATATCCAGCTGTTTTGGGCCGAGTCTGCTTCCTCATCCTTGGGAAAAAACCATCAAAGTTTGATGTGTTTTTGACTTGAAGCTTTTTGGGATTTGGTTTTATTTGTAGTTTTACACACTGTGAAACAAAGCTAGAAGCCACTCTTGTGGGGGACTCAAACCCAGGGCCTAACCTGCTCCAACAACGGCCACAGGTCCCATTTTCTGTTCATTAGGAAAAAGTCAATAATGAAGAGTACATGTTGAGGCACATTCAGACCAATGACAACAGTCCATTCACACTGACCTCCACCTTTTTAAATGTGAGTAAACACATCATGGTTCTGCTGCTGATGTGGTATCTGGGACAGGTGATGATTTTGAACTCAGTCTGAGGTTTGATTAAACTGAACCTGCACTGCTTTCTCCTTTTTATGACACATTTATACCCAAAGTCTCAGCTGGATAAAAAAGAACAAGGAAAAACAAATTTGTTGAGAGAATTGTAATTGTTAAAGATAGAACTATGGTTTATATGTGTTTGACTGATGTTAACACAGCTACACAAACACCTGAAACTGATCAAATACAACCCAACATATTAAACATGAATATGTTCCAGTTACCACAGCGTTTTGTGGGAGAAATGTTTCATCATTATCCAAGTGATTTCCTCAGTCTCAGCTGACTGCAGGTTTCCCCAAACTTATAAACAGTACATTTGTGTAATGACTGAAACCAGCCCAGTGTGCAAATGAATGTTGCCATTCAGATTCTGGTAATTGAAATTGTGGTTTATCTTGAACTTGAATTGTGATTGTACATTTAGAAGGGTGCACCCAGGTAAGTTTTTTTTTTTTTTTTTTTTTTTTTTTAAGTGATTACTGTAATTGTACCACAGGGTTGTCACTGAAGAAAAACACTGGTACCAAGAAGAGATATTTTTACTTGAAATGTTTTTGTATGTTTGTTAATTTTCTTTCTTTCATTTTCTGGATGGAAAGCCGGTGTTTTCAAAACTCACAGTTGCCCGAGTCTCATTCAGTTTGCCTGTCCTGTATGTAGCTGAACCTACTGGTCCAAAGCAGTGAGCTCTTTTGCATCAATTTTGGGTGAAGTACATTTTGATCTAACAGTTTAGAGTAGGAACATACAGTAGGAACATAGATCGACTGGTAGATTGAGAGCTTCACTTGTACACTCAGCTCTCTCTTCACCACAACAGACCGGAAAAGCATCTGCATCGCTCCCTTCGACCCTTGAAAAATGTGCAGCGAGCCATGACTTTATACAAGGTATGACTGTAACTTTGTTGGAAACTGTGCGGGATTATACTAAGTCGAACCTGTTAAGTACCTCCGTTGAGTAGTGAGTTTGTGAACGGCTTCGCTAGTGAAGGCTGCCTGCTGAGCTGTGTGTGTTTTTGCGTCATCAGGAGTCGGGAGTCAGGAACGTCGTCACGAGGGGAAATCACGGAGTGGAATCGGGTTTTTGGAGTTGTCACCTTTTCACTGCTATGGACACGTGCACTGTGTGGGATTCTTAGAGGAATCGCCACAGTGCTTGGATTGTATATAGTTGTCGTTTCTGTCCATAAATAAATCCACTGTCTTTCACTAGAGTCTCGCGTTTGGGCCCTTCTCAGCCCGTGACAGATTTTCAATTTTTTTGTAGTGTATTGCACTTTTTTGCAATTTATGTAATTACTATGCACTTAATGAATACATATTATTAAAATCTGGGCTATAATTGTTGTATTGATATATAGCAACTTGAAATGCTCCCAAAAATGGCACCACACCATGTAAAAATATAATATAAGCTCTGGCGGACTTGGTTCTATGGTAGGTCTTAAAGGGTTAAGGGACTTAAGTAAAGTGGTATACAAGTACAGGCCATTTACCATTTAAAAAAGAAATGTAAGGAGGAGATGCATGAAAGAGCAATTGAGTTGTGATGAAGGCTTTACTATGAAAGGATCCTGGATCATCCACACGTGTCTTCTGTGGACGTCCAGGCCTTTCTCTGATCTTTTCTTCTGTGAATGGATCAAACCGTTAATGTGTCCTCTCCTGATATTTCTACTCTCTCTCTGATGGATCTGATTGACTGTTTCATTTAGAGCTGCTTTCACAGGAGGTCAGGGTGTCACACAAACAGCTTTAACTGCACAACGACACAATTTAAATCATCCCCACACCTCTTTATGTGCTCCATTTATATAAACACGTGTCCTACATCTGTCTGTGAAAAAGCTGTGATAGAAATGTCTGATTACCTCGAGTCTGTTGAAAAAGTGGGAGGAGAAAACAGCTGAAGGATTAAAAACTGCTTCACTGCTTCACTGAGCTGAATTTGATTCTTATAAAATCTTCTTTCAGTCTGTTTTTATTTTTTTCTCAATCACAGTCCTGTGCCAACAATAAACACTTTAATCATTGTGTTGATAATTATTGCTGATAAAAAGTTCTTGTAATATTTCAATAATTTCTGAATTTGCTCAGTGGGAAATAAAAACATGGTGAAATGAGATCAATTTACTGACGGTTTCTGACAAAGTTACACAGTCACAGTCAGTGTAACATTACAGTCATTTAAAAACAAAGTGCTCTTGTTGTGAAAATCTGCATCCTCCCTCCCACCTGTCCTTTTTCAGGTGGAGCCCCACCTCCTTCCAGGAAGCAGCTCACTTGTGTGTCCCGGTTTAGTGTTCAGCTGTGGAGTGGAGCTTGTTGTTGGTGTGTGTGAAGAAACTGTAAGTTTGCTTTGTTTCCTCATTTAACAGTTTGTCTTTAGGAACTTTACTGTTTGTTCAGCTCATGTTTGATTTCTTCACAAAACAAACTTTGAGTGTTTTTATTTCCGGTCTCTCCGTTAAAGTCAGTGTGTAATGTTTTCCTGGCTAACATCAGCTTTGCAGCTTAGTTCCAGCACGAAAAGCACAAATCTGCCGCTCCATAGTTCACGGTAACGGACTCACAGCTGGACCAACGAGGCCGAGTGTGTCCCCCATTCTGAGCTACGTTTGTGTTTGTGTACTTATAGGGTGTGTAACTTTAAAAAGTTAGGCGTACAAGCACAAAAGTTAGGCGCACACAAATTTTATAATAATTTATATAATATAATGTGTTTTTCTGGATACACTGTGCTTTTTCAGCATTCAAAGATTGATGACACCGTGTCAGAGCACTGGCTATGAATTTCAGAAGGATCAGGCCTTAACTTAACAGAAAAGTTAGCAATAGTTCTTTTCCTATTACAGCTACATCCACTTCTGTCGTGCCTAGGCTGCTCACTAGGGCTGGGTATCATCACTGATTTCTATAATCCATTCGATTCCGGTTTTCAAAGTCCCGATTCGATTCAACTTAGCCTCAGACAGTCAGAAATATTATAATTCTGATCATTTATCAGTACTGACTTCATCAGAATTGTGAACATCACAGCAGAGGCCTTTGTGTGAAAGTAACTGAGAATAAAACACAGAAAAACATGAAGGAGATTTTCCTGGTCTGGCTTTTTATAGCAGATAACCTTAAAAATATTCTACAATGTTCTGCATATAAAGTTTAAATTTCTTCAGTATTGAACAACAGAAAAAAATAGGCTTTCTTGTCCGAGGTCATTTAAGTGAAAAAAAGAAAAGAAAAAGACAGCAGCCACAGCGCTGTAAACAACAGTAGACTGGTGGGTAATAAGCGAATGAATAATACAGAAAACAGAGATTGGAGACGGGAAACTGTTCTTGAAGTACAGAGAGAGATAGAGAGAGAGCTAGCTGTGCATGAAGTGTGATTTTAATAGTCGTGGAAGCAAAACAGCAAAATTCATGACGACATTGATCAAATGTGAAGCGCAGTTTGCTGCTTCTTTTGCTGCTGGCTCAGTGAATTTTGGTTGGAGAGAGACAAAACCTGCAGCTCAGAATCAGCACAAAAAGAGTAATCACAGCGCGGACCGGACGCATCAGGATCGCTAAGCTCCGACAGCGTGTCCGTCTACAGGCCGTCGGGTGAGAAAGCCGAGAAGGACAAAGTTGATTCTGATGCGTCGGTCCGCTCTGTGTTTACGTCTTTGTGTGGAGTCCGTGTACCTGCTCTCATTTGCTGTTTGGTTGTTGTTGAAATGGTTTTGTGAGCTTTAATCTGACGTTTCTGGCAAAACACAGTTATATTTAAAAGTCGATTCAGGATTTAATGAATTGATATCGCTTTATTCAAGCTACTCACCTCCCACTTCCACCTGCACTTTCAACTGGACCACGGCCAATCAGAGAGGTCCCGCCCCTTACTATCTCTGATTGGTTTAGTCCACGATAGGGGCATAATGTGTGTCTGTTGTTGACCACAGGGAAGGTTGCAGATTTTTTTTTTTTTTTTTGCTACCCGAACAGTTGGTCGCACAGGTGCAACCAAATACTTTTTTTAGTCGCACCACTGAAAAATTTGGTCGCATTTGCGACCAAATTGGTCGCACTCTAGAGCCCTGGACTAAAGTCATCTCACTTTGGTAATGTAAACATAATATCGCCAATATTATATTTATTGTCAGATTAGTATGATATATTACAGCAGTGAGTTTGAGCTCTGTGTGAAAGATTCAAGTTGCATTTATTTATATTTCCTATCACCTTAAATCTTCACTGAAAGACAAGTATCTTTGACAGTGTGTATATAGATGTATCATATATAAGAGACAAATATTGTTCGTTTAATTCGTTGGCATTACTAAATTTGGCTCAATGCTTACATATATGTGTAAAAAGAAAATGTGCGAGCTGTGATAACTGTGTCTGATAGAATGAAGAGTAGACTGATATATGAAATATTCCTTTATTGGGTGAGAAAATCAGACCATGTCATAACTGCTTTAAGTCATACAGAATAGACATCAGAGCCTTAAACAGGCTGACTTCTGCTAAATGGGTCAAACTGGGCAGAAAGTCTACAAACACATAACATCCTTATAGAATATGATGTAACACTATAGATCAACTTAGCTCAGAATATATAAAGCATATAAACAATTACAGCAATATGATGCAACAAACACAGCAGTGCTACTGATCCAAAATCCTCAAAGCTTCATAGAACTGAAACAAACATTTATTTTTAGCTCCATTCTGCTGCTGATACATACTTTAGGTTTCTGAACATTAAACTTGTTGCTGCCTTTCATAGTGTGTAACTTGAAGGCCCTGAGTACTTTCTCCCACACTGACAACACTGGGATGATAACATTATTTGAACATTTCCTAATAAGACTGATTCAGGACAGACAGTTATGTTAAACTTTCCTAGCAGTCCTTCACAAACAGGGAACAGTCTGTCTATTCTCTCCATCTGTCAGCTGCTGCTGGCTCTTCCTCCTCCTCTTCCTCACACACTGCTGAGTTTGTCCTGGTGGATCATCAGGGGTGCAAAGCATCACAGATGATGTGCAGCAGTGGGTCCCTCAGTCTGTCCTCTAGTGATGGGTCGGTCGCAAACGAAATGGCTCTTAGAGCCGGATCTTTGACGTGAACGACGTGAGCCGGCTCCTTATTGGGAGCCGTGGGTTGTTTTTTTTCTCTCTCACCCTCTCTCTCTCTCGCACTTTTTTCCCGCCTCACTCTGCATGTGAGCCTTGTGCTTTGCGCTGGGCAGAGGGGGGAGGGGCGGTAGTTACACTCAGTAGCACAGAGAGAGAAAGAGAGCCAGAGACAACAACGTCACATTAGAAAGGTATAGTAATCATCCACAACTACTTTCAGTTGTGGATGATAAAGGATTCAGAAAGTTTATTCATGCAGGTCCATATGACAGAGAATATGCATGTTCTTTTTGTTTTCATATTTTAATTTATATTTAATTGTGTTGTGGTTTGTTGTGTTTTGTGTTGTTTCACTTTAAATTTGTTTAAAAGGAAAAAGCTGAAAATTTAAATGGTTAAAAGTTGAAATGTGAATAGCTGGTTTTTGTATTATATGATTTATTTATTATATTTTATGTGGAGTGAATAAATAAAAGTATATTTACGGTGACCCCTAGAGACAAAGCACGTACAAACTTCAAAACACGTACAAACTCCAAAACACATAAAAACTCAAAACACGTACAAAACACAACAGAAGTGCTCCAGGATGCTAGGCGCAGTGTTGAGCTTTTGTTACCTAGTGGCTACTCAAGCCAGCAAGTACCAACGACCTGATTTGGTGTGTGGTAGTAACAGGTAAATTAACTTTGTTTTTTAATTATTTGAATATATATGCGTGCCTGTGTATAAATACACAAACCATACACATATGCTTTCAATTGTGTAATTTAAGTGATCTAGATAGCTCTGTTTTGGAAGTTCAGTTAACTTTAGGAATGTGTTTTGTAGTTTGTATGTGCTTTGTTTCTAGGGGCCACCACATATATTTATATATACACATATATAAATAAAACCACTTTTTTTACATTAGTAATTCCTTTTGTGCATAATTTTATATTATTGTTAATAATAAATTAATTAAAGCAACAAAACAACCTGAAGAGCCGGGTCGGAGCCGAAAGAGTCGGCTCTTTTTAGTGAGCCGAGCCAAAAGAGCCGGTTCTCTAAAAAGAGCTGGAAATCCCATCACTACTGTCCTCACTCTGGACACTTGCAGTTGTCACACATGGAAATTAAATGTGTGATAAGCTGCAGGATTCAAACACAAGTGTAACTTATAAACACATGTTCATACTTTTATTCCACAATCAGAGAGAAAGAAACAGAGAGAGAGTGCAGGACAGACAGACAGGTGGCAGTCTCAGGTGTACACACTGCTACAAAACAGCACCAGAGAAGGAGGATTTAGTGTTTGTGTTATTACGAGTGCTAAACAAGAAGAGTTCCAGATGGTACAGTGGACACATGTGTGACTGCTGTGATTAAAGCATCTTTCTTTCAGCTTAACGAGTGAACCGTCAGCTCGTTCAAACACACGTTAAAGACCGTTTGGCTCGACACCACCGAACAGAGGCAGCAATATAACATAGCTAACATTAACAGTGCAGTGAATCCTGCTTGTGCCGTGATGTTCAGGACTGCAAACCGAGCAGCATCACTGACTTTCAGCTTGTTGTGTTTGTGGATATATGACTGACTTTAATTATCCATAAAATCATCACATTCTCTGTGAGATTAAGGTCGACTATTGAACGGCGTATATTTTAAAGTAAAGGCTTTAAAACCAAGTAAACGCTGAAAGTACCAATATCGCTAATGTCACATAACTGCCGACATGTGGCCAACAGCAATGTTTTAATGTTCTTCATTATTAAACATTCGCACATAAATAAGTGACATAATATTCTGTTAAGTCAAATTGTGGAATGTTGTCATTGTGTTTCTTAAATTTGTAAAGTTTTGTCTGACCACCTCTCCAGCCTCTCGAGGTTCTGGGAGGAGGCTGTAGTGTTTTATCACACCACATCCCTTGTGAAGGTTTGTTTGATGTTTGGTAAGCTTCCTGCCCTTTTATGGCTTCTCTGTGTTGTGTACAGTGAACCAATACAGGAACTGAACCATATATTAGGTGTGGGGGAGATTACTCCCCTTATGACCAAGGATGCTGTGATCAGGAAATCACGCACAGAGACGCAAACACTCACTCATGTATATATACACACACACACACACACACACACACACACACACGTTCTTGCACATTCATACACGTGCACACACATAGACACACATAGTGCCTTGTCTTAGAACCATTGGGGGGTTTTACGGAGGGAGGTGCTTGTGTTGTGTTTTGTATTGTAACAGTTTGTCAATAAAAAGGCTGTGAGGAGAGCTGCTCTTTGAAGGACTTGGTTTGGAGACAGGTGAGGAGCATTTAACTCCACAGCCTAGTTCTGACCAAGCTTCCCTGGTTAGCGAGTAAAAGACCGGTTGAAAATGTTCTGTCTTGTTTTCGTTCTTCATTAGGGATAAGTCTCTAAACTAGCAGGGCCTGTGGAAACACAGACTCAACATATTCAGTACTTACTTTTGAAAGTTTACTCTTCGGCCGCTCCGCTTCATCTATCTGCTGCTTTTTTCTGAAAAATTATCCACACCCACCGCCGCGCTATGAATTGTGGTATATATGGGACCACGAAGCGTACACCGGACCACGCTTCAAATTTGGGGAAATCGACGGTGTATTTGGAGTACACTTTGGATTGGGACAGCCGTTGTCACGTCACTGTGACATAATAGGTCTCAAAATGCGTGCAGTCGCTGGATTGGGACACAGCCATAATTTGTACTTTGTGAGTTCACTCAGTCCATGGAGGACGCAGCGTACGTGATGACGTCACAGCTCAGCTGTAGCGTTTTTCTCGCCTTTACCTCCTTTACTGTCACTGTGATTAATATTTACACACGAGACACTTGCCAGAGCTCTGACGCTAAGCTAGCCAGACAGCATACTAACGCTAAACTATTGCTGAGCTAACACTAAGCTACAGCTAGGAGCTCTTAAAGACACGAGTGAAAAAGCTGCTTTTAGTGTATGATCAGAATCCAGGATTTGTGTGGCACATTGTTGTTATTGTGTCAACACTATGTCTGTGTGTCACTCATGAGCAACCTCTACCCAATGCATTTTGTAGAGAGTACAGCAGCTCTGGCAGTTTGTTATGAAACCACAACTGCACATTTCCACTTCAGTCTCTAAATTTCTACTTTGTTCACCAAATTATCAATAGTATTTTTTTCTTAACGTGGCCCTGATTCTCCTTTGTAGAATAAAGAGTGTGGAGAGAGAGAGTGAACTGAGTGAGGAATGGTCCTGTTTAAAAACAGCTGATGATAAAGTGCAAACCGAATGAAGGATCAGTGTATATATGTAAATCAATTTGATTATAATAGTTATTAGAGCAGATTGCTGGCAGTAATATGTTCCTTCATTATTCATGAGATACCCAGGTAGGATCAGCAGGTTGACTGAATGTTGCATTTATGAGCTGGTGATTCCACCCACATAGAAACAGACACTCTCAGTGGTCTTTACCTCTCCTCCTAAGCCCCCTTTATTAATTTGAAATAATATGAGCCCAGCTGTCTGGCACCTTAAATTCCATTATTTTTGTGAGGTTAGTTTTAAAATTCCAGCTTCAATTATGATTGCATTTATTTACCCTTGGGAAACAGAAATTCTTTTTGAGTAAGCAATAAAAAGATGAAACCTTTGGTTGTGAACTGAGGACTTTCCATATGTTGAACAGCAGCATAAATACTGCTGTGAAAACACGACAAACTTTTTGCTGACAATTATTCATGCTGTTGTAGCTGTGTGTGAAACATCATCACATGTTAATGTTCAAAGGCACAGAAACACACACTGCAAACTAAAGTGTTTGGAAGTGAATCCACACACTTGAACGTGAACCACACCAGTTCAAACTTGTGCATCAGGTTTCGCTAACTGTCAGTTTCTGTTGGGCTGCTCAGACAAGTAAAATGTGCACACATGCACACTGACGTTAACTTCAGGTTTCCTCAGAGGACAATTTCTCTTCTGTAGCTGCAGCTCATAAATCTGTGTCATACTGCTCTTCTGACTCATTCCAAGTAACGGCTCACCTTTTTCCTAAATAGAAAACGCAGCAGGCTTGGACTTGTAAACTTGCTGTTTTTAGTAAGTTCCTGGGAACTGGATTCTGTCAGTGTGACACAGCTCAGCTCTGTCACAGCAATCAGTGTTTTTACATTGACAGCAACATTGACACACGTCAGCATGTGAACTTTACGTAAAAAGCTCCATTTAGTTGTTAGTGAAGCTCTTCATTTATGTTATTTGTCTTCAGACACTTTTATTCTGAAAGTGTTTAATGGAGTGTTTGTTGTTTTTGAATCACGTTACAAACTCTTGTTCTTATCCATCTGGATTCACTCTGTGAACTCTTCTCTTTTTGAAAGACTTGGGTAATGATGGTCTCCCTCCTTGAGAGTCTTCCTCAATTGGCCAATGTTGTGATGAAGGCTTTTTCTATAAGGTGAAAAGATCCTGGGATCACCGTGTCTTCCATGGATGTCTAGGCTTTTCTCTGTTCTTTTCTTCTGTGAATGGACCAAACTGTTGCTAAATAACTCTAAATATGTATAAATGTAAATATTTTAGATTCCTTTAAGTAAACACACTTTGCAGACCCTCTGCCTTCTCTCAGTGACCTTCATAATGTAGTTACCTGAAGTGATTTTCACTTCACAGGTTTGCCTTGTCACGGTTTATTTGTGGAATTTCTTGCCTTCTTCATGGAATTGGGACCATTGGCTGTGTTGTGCAGAAGTCAGGACAACTGACAGCTCTATATGACAACTGTTAAAATTCATATTATGTCGAGAACCAATCAGCTAAATAAAGACAAACAACAGTCCATAATTACTTTAAGAACTGACTGTCAGTCAGTCTGGAAAATTGCTAAAACTTTAAATGTGTCCCCAAATGGAGTCACAAAAAGCATCAAGCACTACAATAAAACTGTTTCACATGAGGACTGCCCCAGGAAAGGAAGACCAAGAGTCACCTCTGCTGCTGAGGCAACAGACAATGGGAAGGAACCTAACGGTGTTAACAAGCTAATTGGGTCAGTTTCTTGGGTGTTATGCCATACAAAATGACTGGCTGTCAAGGGGAGATTGAGTGTTGCAATTTAAACTGTGTGATTGTCAGTGTCCTGAGTAAAATGATGCAAACTGTGTGAAAGAGTGATTAGAGTTCGACGTGAGAAAGGACTAAATGCTCTGACAAGGGTGCAGATAGTGAATTGTCTAACTGGAGGGCAGAGAATGATACTGCAGGTCACCAGCAGCCGCCAGCGAACACAAAATAAATGAAATAAATAAATATTTAACAATATTAAGGGTTTTTTGTAGTTTGGAGCCTATAGTGAACAGAGTCTCAGTTCCTGGTTTTGGAAAGATAAACTCAAACAAACAAAAACACATTTATATACAAACAATAATAAAAGAATCTATAAAGAATAAGAAATAGATAATAAGGATAAATGAAGAAGTAAAAATATAGGAACCCGAATGCATTGTGGCAGTTATAAAAGATACAGATATAGTAGAGCTCTCCACTGCAGCTTTCTACAAAACGTAGGATACCACAATAAAACGACTCAGGAGCAGAAATAATTGACTCGTACCTGTGGATTAATTCTTACATTGTAAATCTAAAATGTCACCGCCAAAGAAAGCCTCAAACCGAGGCAAGAATAAGACCATCGATGGATTCATTAGCAACACCAATGTTAGGGAGCTTGATGCTAATGACAGCTGTACCAGCAGGGCCTTTGCTGAGCCTAAAGTTGTCACTCCAGATGACACGAGTGAAATGTATAAGATATGCCAGGAAATTACTGAATCAATCCTGAAGAAACTCGATGAGCGGTTTGATGCTTTCGAGGCCAAGTTCCAGTCGGTGCTGTCCGTAAAGACCGAATTACAGAACCTCATGGAAGGTCAGGAACTAGCGGTTAACCCGTTGGACAAGCGAATCGGAGCACTTGAAGCCAAATGTGAGGACCTGGCAAAACTTGTCAATCAGTTTCAACCCAAACTGTTAGACTTGGAGGCCCGTTCACGGAGACTTAGCATAAAAATTGTTGGCATAAAAGAGGGTTCAGAAGAAGGGAGACCGACAGGGTTTATTTCCAATCTCATCCCTGAACTACTGGGTAAGCAACACGTCCCACATCCACTTAAGGTCGACCGTGCTCATCGATCTCTAGGGCCTCTGCTGGCAGTGGGAGAGAATCCGCGTACCATCATCGGTCGTATACATGACTTTCAGACGAAAGAGCTTATTCTACGCCTCACCAGGGTGCAAACGATGGAGTACAAGGGGAATAAAGTTCTGATCTCTGTTCTCGCTGTGGCTATAAGAGAGCATCCAGATATCAAGGGGCTCCAGGTTGGAGGTGTTGAATCACTAATTAGCTTGTATGCTGATGATGTAATACTGTACTTGCAGGATGCTGAACAATCAGTTCCTCAGCCTGATTACAACTTTTGGTAAATTATCAGGATATACATAACTGGTCAAAGAGTGAGTTTATGCCTCTTTCCAACAACAGCTCACCAGAGTTTCTGCAGCAAGTTCCATTCAAAGTACAGGATGGGCCATTTATATGTATACACCGTAATAATATGGGAATGGTTGGTGATATTAAAGTGCTGTTTGTGCCACATTAGTATAGGTGAGGGGGCAAACTCCTCAAGATGGGTGGTGACCATGGTGGCCTGGCCAATTAGAAGTCGGCCATCTTGGATACAACTTTTGTTTTTTCAATAGGAAGAGAGCCATGTGACACATCAAACTTATTGGTAATGTCACAAGAAAAACAATGGTGTGCTTGGTTTCAATGTAACTTTATTCTTTCATGAGTTATTTACAAGTTTCTGACAAAAGTTACAAGTTTACAAATTTCTTCACACCATAGACAATTGCCTTCAGATGACCCCAAAGATAAAAGTCTAAGGTGGTCAGATCGGGAGACCTTGGGGGCCATTCAACTGGCCCACGACGACCAATCCACTTTCCAGGAAACTGTTCATCTAGGAATGCTCGGACCTGGCACCCATAATGTGGTGGTGCACCATCTTGCTGAAAAAAACTAAGAGAATGTGCCAGCTTCAGTGCATAAAGAGGGAAACACATCATCATGTAGCAATTTCAAATATCCAGTGGCCTTGAGGTTTCCATTGATGAAGAATGGACCCACTATCGTTGTACCCCATTTACCACACCAAACCATCACTTTTGTTGTTCCAACAGTTTTGGAGGGAGCCATCCAATGTGGGTTAGTGTCGGACCAATAGCAGTGGTTTTTGTTTTGCCCATTCTGCAAATTCTGTGCGCCGATCTGGGTCATCCTCGTTGAGATGCTGCAGTAGCTGGAGTTTGTTAGGGTGCCTGTATTGATCCAAGATGGCGCCGCGTATGGATGCCCTGGTGCTTCAGTGCGTTACTTCTGTTTTGTTTTTGTGCATAATTTCTGTGTCTGGGCACTCCTCTGGATATTCTTACACCAGAGAAGAGCTTCTTAACCACAGGACTACAACACCTGTGGATTTACTTCCAATATTTGTCGCATCTGCGGCAGATTTACTGCAGACTCTGATCAGGAAAGTGAGACGCCGAAAGAGAGGAAAGCGAGCCGGCGCACTCGTGCGTCTGAGGAGACGCGGACTGCGAACTGCTCTTCCTGGGATCTTCCTTTCCAATGTACGCTCACTCAGGAATAAGATAGACGAGCTGGCCCTGATGAGAAGCATGAACAGAGACGTTGCCTCCTCCTGTGTCTTATGTTTTACGGAGTCGTGGCTCTGTGAGGACATCCCGGACTGCGCGCTCAAGCTGGAGGGCTTTCATCTGCTGCGCGCAGACCGGCAGGCCTCTCTCTCTGGTAAGACCAAAGGTGGAGGTGTCTGTTTCTACATTAATAGTGGCTGGTGCACAGATGTAACAGTGATTGCTCAGCACTGCTCTTCCTCTCTGGAATATCTTTTTATTCACTGCAAACCGTTTTATTCTCCGCGGGAGTTTGCTTCATTCATCCTGGCCGCTGTTTACATCCCGCCAGATGCGGATGCGCAGACAGCTCAGTGCGCACTCGCGGAGCAGATACTGCACATGGAGCGGACATTCCCGGACTCTCTCATCATTGCTCTTGGGGACTTTAACAAAGCCAATCTGAGCCATGAGCTTCCCAAATACAAGCAGTATATTAAATGCCCGACCAGAGAGGAGAGGACATTAGACCGCTGTTACAGCACGATCAGCGGGGCCTATCGTGCGGTGCCCCGCGCTTCACTCGGACTTTCTGACCACGTCATGATCCACCTAATCCCCGCGTACAGACAGAGGCTGAAGCTCTCCAAACCTGTCGTGAGGACCAAAAAACTGTGGAGCAACGAGGCTGTGGAGGAGCTTCGCACGTGTTTGGAGTCTACAGACTGGGACACAATGAAGGCTGCTTGTAACAGCTTGGACGAGTTTACGGACACTGTCACCTCCTATATCCACTTCTGTGAGGACAGCATTGTGCTATCACGCACCAGGGTGAGTTATAACAATGACAAACCCTAGTTTACTCCTAAACTCAAAAAGCTGTGGCTGGAAAAGAGAAAGGCGTTCAGAAGCGGAGACAGGGACTGCTACAGAGAGGCCAAGTACAGGTTCACTAAAGAAGTGGACATTGCTAAAAGCTCCTGGCCCAGACGGTGTGTCTCCTGCCACCCTCAGACACTGTGCAAACGAGCTGGCCCCAGTGTTTTCTGGCATTTTCAACTCCTCACTGCAGGCATGTCATGTGCCTGCCTGCTTCAAGTCCTCTACCATAATCCCTGTCCCCAAGAAACCTAGGATCACTGGACTAAATGACTACAGACCTGTGGCTCTGACATCTGTGGTCATGAAGTCATTTGAGCGCCTGGTTCTCTCCCATCTCAAGACCCTCACGGCCCCCCTCCTGGACCCCCTGCAGTTTGCATACAGAGCCAACAGGTCTGTAGATGACGCCATCAACATGGCCCTACACTTCATCCTGCAGCATCTGGACTCCCCAGGAACCTACGCCAGGATCCTGTTTGTGGACTTCAGCTCTGCCTTCAACACCATCCTTCCAGACCATCTCCGAGGCAAGCTTTCCCAGATGAATGTGCCTGATCCCATCTGCCGGTGGATCACTGACTTCCTGACGGACAGGAAGCAGCATGTGAGGCTGGGAAAGAATGTCTCGGACTCCCGGACCATCAGCACCGGCTCCCCTCAGGGCTGTGTTCTTTCTCCTCTGCTCTTCTCCCTGTATACCAACTGCTGCACCTCCACCCACCAGTCTGTCAAGCTAATCAAGTTTGCAGATGACACCACCGTTATTGGACTCATCTCGGACGGGGATGAGTCTGCCTACAGGAGGGAGGTTGAACGTCTGGTGTCCTGGTGCAGCCACAACAACCTGGTGCTGAATGCCCAGAAGACAGTGGAGATTATTGTGGACTTCAGGAAGCACACAGCTCCACTCCCCCCCATCATCCTGTCTGACACCCCCATCACCTCTGTGGACTCATTCCGCTTCCTGGGTACCACCATCACCCAGGACCTGAAGTGGGAGCCCACCATCACCTCCGTCATTAAGAAAGCCCAGCAGAGGATGTACTTCCTGAGGCAGCTGAAGAAATTCAAACTGCCAACACGGACGATGATGCAATTCTACACTGCAATCATCGACTCCATCCTCACCTCCTCCATCACCGTGTGGTACGCTGGAGCCACTATCAGGGACAAACAGAGACTGCAGCGTGTTGTGCGCTCTGCAGAGAAGGCGATTGGCTGCAGACTCCCATCTCTGCAGGACCTATACACCTCCAGGACACTGGGGCGTGCAGCTCGGATCTCAGCTGACCCTTCTCACCCTGGACACAGTCTGTTTGACCTGCTCCCCTCAGGCAGGAGGCTCCGGTCCATTCGCACCAGAACCTCTCGCCATAAGAACAGTTTCTTCCCCTCTGCTGTTGGACACATGAACAATAACCGTATGACTGTTCCCACCACTAACACATGACCCTACGCTGTGTTCACTGCATCATTCCATGTTTGGCACTGATCACCACCTGCACTCATGTATATATCATGTATATATCTATCTACTTAGCACTTTTAATTCTTATTCTTATTTTTATTTTCATGTCTATTTAAGCGTAATTTATGACAGTATGTTTGCACTGAAGCACCGCAGCAATTTCCTAATGTTGTAAACCTGCTCAACATTTGGCAATAAAACCCTTTCTGATTCTGATTCTGATTCTGATTTGTGAGTAGCTAATATCCGCCGAAGGGATGTTCAACTAATGCCACTCTCCAGTGACATGCGGCGAGTGCTACGCTGTGGGCTCTTGCTGAATGAAGCTAGGACAGCCACTGATGTTTCTTCATTAGTGACAGTTTTCTTGCGTCCACATTTTGGCAAACCCAACACTGAACCAGTTTCACGAAACTTAGCGAGCAGTTTGCTAACTGTAGCATGGGAGATGGGTGGTCTCGTAGGGTGTCTTGCATTGAAATCTGCTGCAATGACCCGGTTACTGCGTTCACCAGATCAACACAATTTCGACCCGCTCCTCACATGTTAACCTGTTCGACCTGTCAGTGGCTGTGAACAAAGAGAAACTCATATAAATAACTCATGAAAGAATAAAGTTACGTTGAAACCAAGCACACTATTGTTTTTCTTGTGACATTACCAATAAGTTTGATGTGTCACATGGCCCTCTTCCTATTGAAAAAACAAAAGTTGTATCCAAGATGGCCGACTTCTAAATGGCCACCATGGTCACCACCCATCTTGAGGAGTTTGCCCCCTCACATATACTAATGTGGCACAAACAGGACTTTAATATCACCAACCATTCCCATGTTATTATCTGAATGCAATTGACACCCCTTCTCAACGAGAAGTCTGGGCTCGGGTGAGCCTGAGTGCTGAAGATATCTACCTATTCGGAACCATGATAACAGGGTTCTTGCTGATCGGAGCTGGCTTGGCCCTGACTTATCGAAGAATTAAGGAAGCGGAACCGGCTGTTCAAACCCCCACAAGGCTGCCCGCTGGGATTGAAATGATGGGACGAGGCGTGAGTTTCTAAAAATGGGCTCATTGAGTGCAGCACGGAGAAGATCTTGGAGAACGCACGGCTGCCGTGAATACTCAGAATGAGACCTCTGAGTGAAAAACTGGATTACATCTGGAGGGGCTAGCTCAAACAACTCCTTTGAGCGCAAATTTGATCACATCTTGGAGAAGCTCACTGCAGTCGTGAGTTCTCAGAACCTGCTCTTTGAGCAAAAAGAATGACAACATCACGGAACGTAAGTTTGGATAACATCATAGAAAGCTCACGGCTCTCCAACGGGAGATTGAGAGACCAGTGTTGGACTGTTAGAACAGCTTTGAAATTCATATGAGCTGTTCGCACTAAAGTAAAAACTATCATCACTTCATGCGGAGACCCCTTCGACACCCTGATAACAACTGTGTTTAGACTGTTCCCCCCATTCCATGCAAGGACACCTGGGTTGGCTGGAAGACTGTTTACTTAGCCTGGCGGGGCGAAGGACACTGTCTCAGCTGAACTCTGGACACACACACACACACACATACACTGATATGCACACACTGATCCCCCCTCCCTTTCCATACGTCTTCGATGCTTGTGCCCTACCGGGGAAGATGGCAGTCAACTGGACCAGCGCAGACATGCTGCAGGACCGGATGCGCTGTCTACACCGGCTCTCTCTTACCTTTACCCGCCCCTGTTGCTTGCCTTGTGTTTCTATGGTGTATTGATAGTCATGTGCTTTTTGTGCTGAGGTGTTTTTTTCTGTTATCAAACTGTTCTCCCACTAGGAGCTCAGTCTGAGTGGAGTTTTTTTTTCTCCTCCTCTTACCTCATGTTATGTATTTTCATTGTTTTTTTCCTATCAGCCTACCTTTCTGACATGTCTCCCCAATGTGATGTTTGTGTAAAGTTGGTCAGAAGGTTCCTTTGTAAGTGCGCATGCGCCATTAGCGTGCTGCCTGCTTTAACCCTAATTTCCTTCGGGATTAATAAAGTATTCTGATTCTGATTCTGATTATTACGGTGTATCCATATAAATGGCCCACCCTGTAGTTGGGAATCATTTAAGTTACCTTGGCCTGATTATACCTAGAGATCCCAAATTAATATTTAAATTGAATTTCACTGGTCAGCTCCGCATTAGCTCTGTCGAATAATCTAAAGTTTCTCTGACATCAGGAATCAAACACTGTTATGAACTCACCTCTGTCATGTTTCTCTGACAAAATGAAAGATAAATGGGTAGATTTTGACATAGATATAAAAATTTGGGAAGAGAAATCATCTTAATTGAATTAATGTGCATTCAATGCTTTGCTTTAGACCTGACAGATACTACATCTGATTCAACATGAATGTTATATGTATGAAGTATGAACATGTTAAACTACAACAGTCCCAGATATCATGTGTGAACATCATGTGATCCTAAAGTGTCTCAGTGGCCATAAAAGTGTTTTAATATAGTTTTATACTGAGGTCGGAGTTTGCAGTGAGCTGACAGCATCACACTCAGAGCTGTTCCTAATATTCTGTCCATTTATTACTTTTCTTTTTTTTGTTATTGGAAGGTCTTAAATTTCAGTACTTGAGTTAGTAGTTGAGATTGGGTTTCTCTAAAACCTGATGTGGTACATGTGACCTGGTTTCTAGGTTACATGACAGGTCAGAGATCAGCAACTGTAACTCAGTTACTTCTGCTAATGTGAACTCACTGAGTGTTTGTGGTCTACCTCTCAGACTGACTGAAGTCCACAAGAAGATGAAGATGGAGGAAGAGGAGGACGGAGCAGAGTCTGCAAGATCCAGCTGTCCGTCTGTGACCAGTGATCGGTCCAAAGATAAAACTCAAAACTTTAGAAATGAACCTGGACCAATGAGGTAAAAGAAATATAATGAGCTGCTTTTAGATGTTTGTGTTTTCCTGGATAAATATGACCTGAAATATCCTCAGATGTTTTTCTTTAAAGAACAGAGCTGCTCTGTCTCTGATTCTCATGTCTTTGTGTGTGATCTTTAAGTGTGAGGTGTTAAACAGTCCGAGAGGTGACAAAGAGACCCAGGGTAACGTCTAAGCAGCTCAAGCCTGGAGCATACTGGGTGGTGTTAATGAGACCACCATCAGGATAACACTGAAAAACAGTCACTAGACAAGAAATGAGACAAAAATAACAGTATTTTTCTTTGTGTGAAACATGGTGGTACTAGCTTCGGTCTGTTTTACTGTTTGTGGGTCAGAAATGCTCAACTTCATTAATGGAGCAATGCATTCTGAGTTATAGTAACAATTCAGAACAGCTGTACATTACATTGCCGAAAGTATTAACTCGTCTGCTTTCACAACTTGCCAGAAACGTGATTGGTAACTCTAGAGAACACATATCGACTGCTCTAGAGTCCAGTGCTGGCATGCTTTACACCACTGCATCCAACAACTGGCATTGTGTTTGGATGCAGCTGGTTGCCATGAAGCTCTGCTCTTGAGCTAATTTGAAGGCAACATGAACTTTGGAGATCTGTAGTGATTGACTATACAGAAATGCACTATTCACCTGAGCACCCATTTAACTCTTTCTGTGATTTATGTGGCCTAACACTTCATAGCTAATCTGCTGTAGAAGCAGTCTGCATGCCTAGCTACTGTTTTTATATGCCTGTGGACATGGAAGTGATTAATGGAACACCTCAATTCAATGATTTGGATGGTTAGTAAATAGTTTGGGCTGTAGAGTGCATATGAATTGAGTCTCAAAAGAAAGCAAGACACTGAGGCAAAGCAAACAAGTCATTCTTCAAAAGGACGGTCAAAGAAGAATAACAACATTTATTTGGATCAGAAGTGTTAAACTCAAGGTCCACTTACAGCCCACTTTGATGGGCTGTATCATAGGGCACAGCCCACTTTGATGGGCTGTATGTGGGCAAGTTTTAAACTTTTGGTCTTCCACACTGGGGAAAAGGCTGAAAATAAAAAATATATAACTTTTGGCACTTCCTTATTTTATAAATTATGCACTCAACTTTGCAGTGACTGAAGGATATTAGCAGTGCCCTATGATAAAGTCTTTGCAGGAAGTGTTTATTCGTAGCAAACTGCAGGCAGTTAAATCAGTGTTTAATAAGACAGCCAGACAGGAAAAGCAGATCATTAGTGTTGATGAAATCAAATGAAGCATTACTTTTTTCCCAGACTGAACACTGCCTTCAAACAGAAATGTCCTCTTTTAATCTTCTCTGTGACCATCAGAACTTCTGCACCATCTTTGAAATTTGGATATTTTTAGCAACAGTCAGTAAATGACTTTAGTGATAAAGAAATGTGTTCACAGACGGAGGAAGAGGAAGAGGAGTGGTGTTTGTGAGGAGCAGCTGTCCTGCTGTGCTTTGTGTCAGGACATCCTGAAGGATCCAGTGTCTACCAGCTGTGGACACTGGTTCTGCAGACAGTGCATCTCCTCATACTGGAACCAGTTTGCTTCATCAGAACACTCCTCCTGTCCCCAGTGTGGACAAAGTAAGACTGAACATCTGTCTGCTGATGAACTCATTTCTTAAAACTGGATTTCTTGTTGTGTTGTTCAGACATTGAAGAGTTTTCTTTCTCTTTAGTCTCATTGTTTTTCTTTCTTTCAGCAGATGTTGGTGTGCAGGAGGTTTTAGATGAACATAAGATCAGTCTGAGGAGGAGATGTGAATGTGTGACTGAAGGAAGTGATGAAACAGGAAGTAGAACCCTCCTCAACACAATATACACTGAGCTCTACATCACAGAGGGAGAGAGTGAAGAGGTTCATACCCAACATGAGGTGAGGCAGCTGGAGACAGCTTCCAAGATAGACGCCCTCCATGACACTCCAATCAGGTGCCAGGACATCTTTAAAGCCTTACCTGACCAACAGAGACCCATCAGAGTGGTTCTGACCAACGGCGTGGCTGGTGTTGGAAAAACCTTCTCAGTGCAGAAGTTCACTCTGGACTGGGCAGAGGGCTTGGAGAACCAACATGTCAGTGTGGTGGTTCTGCTTTCATTCAGGGAGCTGAACCTGATCAGAGATGAGCAGTACAGTCTTCTGGAGCTGCTCCATGTTTTCCATCCAACATTACAGAAGGTCACAGCAGAGAAGCTGGCTGTCTCTCAGCTTTTGTTCATCTTTGACGGCCTGGATGAAAGCAGACTTTCATTGGATTTCACCAACAGGAAGCTGCTGTCTGATGTCACACAGAAGTCATCAGTCAGCCAGCTGCTGACAAACCTCATCCAGGGGAATCTGCTTCCCTCGGCTCTCGTCTGGATAACTTCCCGACCTGCAGCAGTCAATCAGATCCCTCCTACATGTGTTGACAGGCTAACAGAAGTACGAGGCTTCACTGACGCCCAGAAGGAGGAGTACTTCAGGAGGAGATTCAGTGATGAAGAGCTGTCCAGCAGAATCATCTCCCACATGAAGACATCCAGGAGCCTCCACATCATGTGTAGTATCCCAGTCTTCTGCTGGGTCACTGCTACAGTTCTGGAGCACATGTTGACTACAGAGCAGAGAGGAGAGCTGCCCAAGACCCTGACTGACATGTACTCACACTTCCTGCTGGTTCAGACAAAGAGGAAGAAGAACAAGTACCATGAGGGACATAAGACGAGTCCACAGGAGCTGACGGAGGCTGACAGGGAAGTTCTTCTGAAGCTGGGGAGGCTGGCGTTTGAACATCTGGAGAAAGGAAACATCATGTTCTACCAAGAAGACCTGGAGCAGTGTGGTCTGGATGTGACAGAGGCCTCGGTGTACTCAGGAGTTTGTACAGAGATCTTCAAAAGAGAGTGTGTGATCTTCCAGAAACCAGTCTACTGCTTTGTTCATCTGAGCATTCAGGAGTTTCTGGCTGCAGTCCACATGTTCCACTGTCAGACCATCAGAAAGACTGACATGCTGCAAGACTTCTTGGGAAAACAATATAAAGACACATCTTTGGATGATTTTCTGAACCAGGTCATGAAAAAATCCCTCCAAAGTAAAACCGGACAGCTGGACCTGTTTGTTCGCTTCCTTCATGGCCTCTGTCTGGAGTCCAACCAGAGACTCTTAGGAGGTCTGCTGGGTCAGAAAGAGAACAATCCAGAAATCATCCAGAGAGTCACCAAGAACCTGAGGAAGGTGAACAGTGATAAAATCTCCCCTGACAGAAGCATCAACATCTTCCACTGTCTGATGGAGATGAACGACTTCTCAGTACATCGGGAGATCCAAGAGTTCCTGAAGTCAGACAATAGATCAGAGAAGAAACTCTCTGATATCCAGTGCTCAGCTCTGGCCTTCATCCTGCAGATGTCAGAGGAGGTCCTGAATGAGTTGGACCTGCAGAAGTACAACACATCAAAGCGGGGACGATATAGACTGATTCCAGCTGTGAGGAACTGCAGAAAGGCTCGGTGAGTCCAAATTGGTTCATCAATATCATCAGCATAGAGCAGTAGATTTGTGATTCAGAAATACATCAGGGTTTCTGTAGGTTATTAAAAAGTCTGAAAATAAAATCAAGTAAAATAACAGAATTTATTTCATATTTCAAAATTAAATTAACTCCCAGTATTATTTTGTGTATAAATACATTGCATAGCCATTGAGATACAGTTTATAAATGATTTTTCATGGTTCTATGACACTTACTCAGTTTTGATTTCCCTTTTGTTATCACACATGGTTTCTTTAGAACGTAGTAATGTGAAATAACTTACTGTAAACCTCTTTAACAGCTATGAAATCCAGCTCTTTGATATTCTTTTACTGACAGAGAAAGACCCCGACTCATTTTGGTCAAAGCTCAAAAATCATCTTTAGTCTACATTTCTGGCAAAGGAGAGCTGCAGACGCTAGCAAGCATCAACAGGTCTAAAGCATTACAAGTCGAATGTGTATAATATAGTTCTGTTATACGTCACACATAGTCAAACACAGTTTCGATATAAACAACTCTGTAGTACACTCTTCCTAGTTTCACTTCCTGTCTACATCTTGTTCTTTTGCAACCGTGCACAAAGCGTGCAGTTTCCTGTCTTACACAGTACTCTGTGACCTTTCACACACCTTATAACTCAAAGTGGCGTTTTTCTACACTGGCCTATATAAAACAATATAAACAGAAAATAAACACTAAGAATATATATTTATTCCATGTCGTCTTTCCTAAAGAAAGACAACATAATTCCTGATTTATCCCATTAAGTTTACTTGCATGTGAGGAAAAGAGGGAAGGAGCGCCGTCGCCCGAGAAGGAGACGTTATCGACCATCTCTTCCTTCTGTAATTATTGGAAACGTAAGATCTTTGCCCAATAAGATGGATGAGCTCATGTCGCTAACCTGGTCACAGAGGGAGTACCGGCAATGTAGCATCATGATGCTAACGGAGTCGTGGCTAACATCGCTAACTCCGGACACAAGCGTGACACTACCGGGATTCCAGCTGCTGCGAGCGGACAGGACCAGAGACAGCGGTAAGAGGAAAGGAGGGGGACTGGCAGTTTTTGTGAACGACAGATGGTGTAACCCTGGGCACATCACTGTAAAAGAGCAACTCTGCAGCAGAGACATTGAGCTGTTAGCCGTTAGCATGCGTCCGTACTACCTGCCCCGGGAGTTCTCGCATGTTATCGCGATAACAGCGTATGTCCCCCCCTCGGCCAACGCGGATGCAGCCTGTGACTCTCTCCACTCTGTGGTCAGCAGACTGCAAACACAATCACCGAGAGCCCTTCTCATAATATCAGGGGACTTCAATCATGCCTCACTGGACTCCACACTGCCCACCTTCACCCAGTATGTGACCTGCCCAACCAGAGTCAATAAAACACTGGACTTACTGTATGCCAATGCAGAAGAGGCATGCAGTTCATCACCTCTCCCTCCCCTGGGCAGATCTGATCACAACCTGGTGCACCTTGTCCCTGTGTATGAGCCCTTAGTGCGCAGGGAGCCACCAGCCACCCGCACAGTACAGAGATGGTCAGAGGAGAGCAAGGAGGCTCTTAAGGATTGTTTTGAGTCGACTGTGTGGGAGGTGATTTGTGATGACCACGGAAAGGACATCGACAGCCTTACTACATGCATTACTGACTATATAAACTTCTGTGTGGATAACACTGTACCTACCAGGACTGTACGGTGTTTCTCCAACAACAAACCTTGGATTACCCCAGAAATTAAAACCGTCCTCAAGCAGAAGAGGAGGGCCTTCAAATCCAGAGACAAAGAGGAGTTGAAAAGGGTGCAGAGAGAGCTGAGGGGACTGATAAGGAATGGGAAGGAGAGCTACAGGCAGAAGATGGAGAACCAGCTTCAACAAAACAACGTTGGTGAAGTCTGGAGAGGCCTCAGAACCATCTCGGGCCACAAACAGCAGAACTCTCTGCCTGGGAGGGATGTGAGGTGGGCAAATGAACTGAATAATTTCTTCAACAGATTTGATTCAGCCATGAGGCAGTCTGCAACATCGGCTGCAGACTCACCCACCCCCACTGCTGCTGTTCCACCTCAGACACTTCACACCTCCTCTATTCACCCTGCTCACTCCCCCCCACCCCCAACTGCAGCATCCAATACACACTCAACACAAGGCTCCAGCCTGTCTCTCTCAACCACCCAGGTTAGGAGGGAACTGAGGAGGATTAATGGCAAGAAGGCAGCGGGTCCAGATGGCATCAGCTCGAGGGTCGTCAGGTCCTGCGCGGACCAACTGTGTGGGGTGATGGAGCACCTCTTCAACCTGAGCCTGAGGTTGGGAAGAGTCCCACAGCTCTGGAAAACCTCCTGTGTTGTACCAGTGCCAAAGACTTCACGCCCCAAGGACCTCAACAGCTACAGGCCGGTGGCTCTGACATCCCACCTGATGAAGACCCTGGAGCGGTTGGTCCTGGCTCAGCTTCGGCGCCTAATAAGCTCATCACTGGACCCACTTCAGTTTGCCTACCAGCCTGGCATTGGAGCAGATGATGCCGTCATTCACCTCCTACATCGTTCCCTCGCTCACCTGGAGACCGCTGGAAGCACTGTGAGAATCATGTTCTTTGATTTCTCCAGTGCCTTCAACACCATTCTTCCCACAGTCCTGAAGGACAAGCTGGAGAACTCTGGAGTGGACCATCACCTCACTACCTGGACTACCTCACCGACCGACCACAGTATGTGAGGACTCAGGGCTGTGTGTCGGACAGGGTCGTCTGCAGTACGGGGGCCCCACAGGGAACGGTTCTGGCTCCGTTCCTCTTCACCATCTACACTGCAGACTTCTCCCACAATTCCACCCAGTGCTTCCTGCAGAAGTTCTCTGATGACTCTGCAATAGTCGGCCTCATCACTGATGGGGACGACAAGGAGTACAGAGGTCTGACCCAAGACTTTGTGGACTGGTGCCAGCTGAACTACCTCCAGATCAACGCCAGTAAAACCAAGGAACTGGTGGTAGACTTCCGCAGGCACAAGCATTCTCCACTGCAACCACTGAACATCCAAGGTATGGATATTGAGGCTGTGGACAGCTACAGGTACCTTGGTGTTCATCTGAACAATAGACTGGACTGGACTCATAACTCAGACGCCCTCTACAGGAAAGGGCAGAGCAGGCTGTACCTGCTGCGGAGACTCAGGTCGTTTGGAGTGGAGGGCCCACTCCTGAAGACCTTCTATGACTCTGTTGTGGCTTCTGCTATCTTTTATGGCGTGGTCTGCTGGGGCGGCAGCATCTCTGCTGGGGACAGGAAGAGACTGAACAGGGTGATCCGAAGGGCCAGCTCTGTTCTAGGATGCCCTCTGGACCCAGTGGAGGTGGTGAGTGACAGGAGAACGGCGGCTAAGCTGTCATCCCTGATGGACAACATCTCCCACCCCATGCAGCAGACTGTGACAGCACTGAGCAGCTCCTTCAGTGGGAGACTGCGGCACCCACGGTGTGGGACGGAGAGATTTCGCAGGTCTTTCCTCCCCACTGCTGTCAGACTCCATAATAAAGACTTTAACTGATCAAGCACACACATCCATACATATGCAATAATACTAAGTGCAATAATCCTTTCTGTCATCGTTGTATTTTTACTCAGTTGTATATAGTATTTGTATTTGTATTCTATTTTTATCTTATTGTATATTTATTTTATTTTATTCTACTGTACATAGTATTTTATTTTATTCTATTCTGTACAGTTGTGTACTGTATTTATTCTTATTGTATTCTAATTTTTGCCTCATAACTTTTGCACTGTCCACTTCCTGCTGTGACAAAACAAATTTCCCACGTGTGGGACTAATAAAGGTTATCTTATTTTATCTTATCTTATCTTAAAATAGCTAGAATTTAACAACAGAAATCATACTATATGTATTTGATGGTTTGGGCCCCAGGAAGACTACCAACCACTGTTGTGGAAGCTAATGGGCTTCCTTATAAATAAAACAATTAAACAAATACTAAACAAAATGAAGCTTTTCAATTGCCCAAACATATATGTCATCCGTTCCCTCAACGGGTTGTGTATTTTCAATGTTCCGTTATTATTGTGGCATAATTACTTCTATCCACACCCAATAAATCAAACAACTAAGTCAAGCTGTCCTACCTTTACTTCCTACACCCCCTCCCCCCCAGAATCCCAGTTTAAACCCCCTTCTGACTTCCCTCACTACTCACTGTGAAATCCAAACAGATATAACTAGCTTTTCCTAGTAAAAGGTCCTAGATTACTTTGTCAATCTGTGGAAACAGTCTCTATAGAGTTAAGCAGTTTCCTCTTTTAAACAACATTTCTGGTTTCTAAGCACACAACCTACACTTCTCTTAATTGTCCCTATTCCCCCCTTTAACGGGTAGAGCATACCCGGCATGACCACTGTGTTTGGGCAATTGACATAACATAAAAATCACACAAACTACTACTAAAGCTAATCCTCCCATTACTCTTCATTACTTTGTGCTCACACTATAACCTCTGTCTAACCAGCTTTTTGACCTTCTTTACAATTTAAACAACTAATCTTCTGGGAGGGGTGATTCTCTGGGATCTATGCCTCTTTTAGGTCACATCCATATCCCCCTCTCTTGGCCAGATCCGTTCGGTCTGGTGCTTCCTGGATTCTCGCCGACCCCTTCGTGGTTTTGCTGTGGTTCTGGAATCTGCTCCTTCTTCTGTAAAGGACAGAAAACGAAAACACCTCTCTGCGACGCCTCAATAATCTAATATGGTTATCCATTGTTCCTTTAGTTATTCAAAGTTAGTTCAAAGTTAGTTAGGTAATATTTAGACTAATCCTCTATGTGTGTAAGCGTGTTTGCATTTACCCCTCCGCACTCATTTTCCTACATTTTCCTCCTATATATGAATGAAACTTATGACCTTCACAAGTCTAAGTAGCAATTCCTATGAGCACAATTGCAATGTGAGTATGAAAACAAATTATAACCGCTTACTCTAGTAAAAGAAATCAAAAAGAAATCAAACATTTTCAATCTTAAGCGTCTTCCCTCTTTCACAAAAGCATATGTTTCATTCAACCAGCTGTCCCACAGTTTCCCCTTCAGTGTGGTTCTCAGCTTCCCATAAACACAGACATTTTATCTTCTAACCAGGATTCATTTTATTCCAATCAGTTAAGGTTAAACATGAAAACAATTATTTATTCGTAAGTTTTACCGTAGATAAGCTATCAAGCACACAAAAACTCATATCCTGATCATGCAATCCATTCTTCCAAATTAAACCTAAAATCCCCCCCCCTTTTGACACATTTTATGTGTCACACAAAATAAAAAGGCTTCACCACATCTACGAAATTAAAAGGAAAAGGTTGGTCATATTATTTCTCAGAAACCTCAGCGATTCTCCTCGAGTATATTTACTCCGTGCCTTCAAACCTGTGTTAAAAATGAAATCCGTTTAGTTATCATGTCAAATCTGTTGAACTCCTGGCTCCACCCAGAGCATGCATCCGCAGAACTACCTAGAAACAAAACCTGTGTGTTAACATGAACTTCACATTTGAAAACCCCATTTTTGTTTTATTTTTATTTATTTATTTTTTACATTGCTCTTGTTTTCCCGCAATACCACGTCCTATCACATGCACCTACCGATTGTGCTCTCTTTTTTAATAACTTTACTATTTTAAAGGGAAAAAACCTCGGTCACTTGGACCAGTGTTTGTTATTCCTTAACTGTATTTTGAATGTGACAAGTCTACCAATCCCCTATAAAATTTATTTGACTTCTACAGTGGCCTGCTATTGTTAATGGTAACATGAGTGATATCAAAAATTTTCTTAAAGCAAACATCAGCCACCTAAAATTATCAGCCAAAGGGTTAAGTCTGCAGCTCCAAACTCTCATGTGAACCTACAGTCTCCCCCTCGGATCTCTCTTATCCTCCTGCTCCTGCCAAAAGCAAAACAAAGGAAAGCAAAGCATCCACCCTTCTCTTACCGGTGTGGTGAATTGTTTGTCAACATTTACTCATCCTAACGTTGGTCCAGTCTTTGTCTCAGTGTCAAGTCAGTCAACACTTTAGTCCACATTGTCAGTCCAGTCACACATTCATTCACCTGCATTCACACTAGATATTGCTGATAGTCGAGACTCATGCGCAACCTATTCCAGTCTCCATCACCAACAAGATCACGTCATCATTTTTAAAGAAAAAACTATTATTTTTGATTTTGGTCTGGATTGACTCGCTGCAATCCTTTTAGACAGAGACTCACACGCTGACTGGGTTCCCACAGGTAGCCTTCTCCTCAGCCCATTGTAATCTGGAAAAGCTCACCTTATATTTGCTCTCATGAAAATGTTTTGCAGCGCTGTTAATTCAATCTTGCAGGCCTGCTTAGAGCAAAATTGAGAAAAAAGAGAGCTGATTATTAAATCATCAAAACACAAAACATCATTACCATAAGGGTGACACCTGACAGGTTTTCTCTTAGTGCACTGTTACAAAAATAATGGGCCCAGTTCTGGACATGTCCATGTATACAGTAGAAAAACTCCCTCGATTGAAAAAAGGAGAACAACCCAAGCCTAACTGGCAGAATTAACCTATCACTAAAACAAAAAACCCCAAAATCTGCCAGATTAATCACAGAAAGGTTTTGCTTACTAGTATAGCAATATGTTGTGGGAATTAGAACTTCGGGGGCCATAAAGGTTTTGCCCTACTCCTGGCTTAACTGATACTTACATGGTCTGAAGTCAGGCTTAAAAAATCACTCCCTCTGTTCATTTTCCCCACATCATATTTTAGTGGTTGGCCTCAGATGCTCCAGCGTCCTGGAAAGTCTGAGGTACACTGACATAGTTTCACCTGCTAAATACACAGAAAGTTTTGCTAGCAGCCGCACAGTTCGCACAGCACTAATATTCCCATTAAGCACTTCCTAAACACTTTATGACAATGTATCATCACTAAATTATAAATTTCTTCTCCAGGTCTGCACTACTACATTTTAGTCACAGACTTTATTTAATTATCCTGTACCATGCTATCGTATATTTTACCAAGCTATTCTTCTCACACAGTCACGGATATGTTTCTCTCAGTGCAAACTTCACTCATACGTTCAAACGGGGAGGAGGTAGAAAGGGTAGAAAGCTTTAAGTTCCTCGGAATCCACATCTCGGCTGACCTTACCTGTCCACAGACATCTCCCACCAGGTAGGGAAAGCACAACAAAGGCTGTACTTCCTCAGGGAACTACGTCAGGCCCAATTACCCCAGAGACTGCTAATAAACTTCTACAGCTCCACCAGCAAGAGCCTTCTGACTTAGTGCTGCACACCCTGGTTCAACTGCTGCACCGCGGAGGACAAGAGGAAACTGCTGCGGGTGGTGAGTGGCACTTCACTAACCCCCCTCAGAGACATCTATACTGGCAACCTGCAGCAGAAAGCCAGCATCATCATCAAAGACCCCTCGCACCCTGGACACTCACTTCCCCCCCTTCCCTCTGGTAAACGCTACAGGTCCATCAGGTTGAAGACAAACAGACTCAATAGAAGTTTTTACCCACAGGGTGTCAAACATGCCCTACCTCCACCCTAATTGGAGGATAACTGCATTGCCAACACTCATGAACATTACACCATATTCATAAACCATATTTCTATTTATACTTCAATGCAACCAACACCCCTACCTCTTTAAATGCATTGAATTTCTTGCATTGAAATCTGCTGCAATGACCCGGTTACTGCGTTCACCAGATATCAGCACGATTTCAATCCGCTCCTCACGTGTTAACCTGTTCGACATGTCAATGGCTGTGAACAAAGAGAAACTTGTGAATAACTCATGAAAAATAAAGTTACGTTGAAACCAAGCACACCATTGTTTTCTTGTGACATTACCAATAAGTTTGATGTATCACATGGCCCTCTTCCTATTGAGAAAACAAAAGTTGTATCCAAGATGGCCGACTACTAAATGGCCACCATGGTCACCACCCATCTTGAGGAGTTTGCCCCCTCACATATACTAATGTGCCACAAACAGGACTTTAATATCACCAACCATTCCCATGTTATTATAGTGTATCAATATAAATGGCCCACCCTGTACTTTGCTTATGCAGACAGGGCGGGTTTAGCCCTTTAAAGCAGTGGAGCCTGTGTGCTTCCTCTTTGAGATCGACACAGAAGGTGGTATTGTGTACATCTCCACATGTATGTGCTTAATAAATGTTGTTGTTGACTGGACCTGCTCTGAGTATTGGTTGTTTGTTCTCAGCACATCATCAAAGAATCGGGACAAAACCAACCATAAATAACCAATCTAAATCTTATATACATAAAATACAGGATGACAGAAATGAAGTGAATACCACAGAATGTACATAAGGTGCAGTTGCAGTCTGCTAGTGGGAGCAGTGTGACAGTTCAACTGTTCAGGAGGGAGATGGCGAGGGGAAAGAAACTCTTCCTATGTTGGGTGGTCCTGGTCTGCAGGCTTCTATACCGTCTGCCAGAGGGCAGCAGGTCAAAAATCTCTAGACCCAGCAGTCTTAGCTAATTATAGGCCAATCTCCAACCTTCCTTTCATATCAAACATCCTTGAAAGAGTAGTTGTCAAACAGCTAACAGATCATCTGCAGAGGAATGGCTTATTTGAAGAGTTTCAGTCAGGTTTCAGAGCTCATCACAGCACAGAAACAGCTTTAGTGAAGGTTACAATGATCTTCTTATGGCCTCTGACAGTGGACTCATCTCTGTGCTTGTCCTGCTAGACCTCAGTGCAGCGTTCGATACTGTCGACCATAATATCCTATTAGAGCGATTAGAACATGCTGTAGGTATTACAGGTACTGTGCTGCAGTGGTTTGTATCATATCTATCTAATAGACTCCAGTTTGTGCATGTAAATGGAGAGTCCTCTTCACACACTGAGGTTAATTATGGAGTTCCACAGGGTTCAGTGCTAGGACCAATTCTGTTTACATTATACATGCTTCCCTTAGGCAGTATCATTAGAAGACATAGCATACATTTTCACTGCTATGCAGCTCTATCTGTCCATGAAGCCAGATAACACACACCAATTAGTTAAAGTGCAGGAATGTCTTAAAGACATAAAGACCTGGATGGCCGCTAACTTTCTGCTTCTTAATTCAGATAAAACTGAGGTTATTGTACTCGGCCCTGAAAATCTTAGAAATATGGTCTCTAACCAGATTCTTACTCTAGATGGCATTACCTTGGCCTCCAGTAACACTGTGAGGAACCTTGGAGTCATTTTTGACCAGGACATGTCCTTCAACGCACATATTAAACAAATATGTAAGACTGCTTTCTTCCATTTGCGCAACATCTCTAAAATTAGAAATATCCTGTCTCAGAGTGACGCTGAAAAACTAGGTCATGCATTTATTACTTCCAGGCTGGACGACTGTAATTCATTATTATCAGGATGTCCAAAAAACTCCCTGAAAAGCCTTCAGCTAATCCAAAATGCTGCAGCAAGAGTCCTGACAGGGACTAGAAAGAGAGAGCATATTTCTCCTGTTTTGGCTTCCCTTCATTGGCTTCCTGTTAAATCCAGAATTGAATTCAAAATCCTGCTCCTCACATGCAAGGTCTTAAATAATCAGGCCCCATCTTATCTTAATGACCTTGTAGTACCATATCACCCTATTAGAGCACTTCGCTCTCGCTCTGCAGGCCTACTTGTTGTTCCTAGAGTATTTAAAAGTAGAATGGGAGGCCGAGCCTTCAGTTTTCAGGCCCTTCTTCTGTGGAACCAGCTTCCAGTTTGGATTCAAGAGACAGACACTATCTCTACTTTTAAGATTAGGCTTCAAACTTTCCTTTTTGCTAAAGCATATAGTTAGGGCTGGACCAGGTGACCCTGAATCCTCCCTTAGTTATGCTGCAATAGACGTAGGCTGCCGGGGGATTCTCATGATGCATTGAGTTTTTCCTTTCCAGTCACCTTTCTCACTCACTATGTATTAACAGACCTCTCTGCATTGAATCATATCTGTTATTAGCCTCTGTCTCTCTTCCACAGCATGTCTTTATCCTGTCTTCCTTCTCTCACCCCAACCAGTCGCAGCAGATGGCCTCGCCCCTCCCTGAGCCTGGTTCTGCCAGAGGTTTCTTCCTGTTAAAAGGGAGTTTTTCCTTCCCACTGTCGCCAAAGTGCTTGCTCATAGGGGCTCATATGATTGTTGAGTTTTTCTCTGTATCTATGAAGCGCCTTGAGGCGACTTTTGTTGTGATTTGGCGCTATATAAATAAAATTGATTTGAATTGAATTGAATTGAAAAAGTCTGTGTCCAGAGAGCTATGTGCTGGCTCTGCTGGTATAATCCCTCTGGTGATGGCTGGTGTTGAGGATGTCAAAGTGAGTATAGAACTCATTCAGCTCATTTGAATGAGTTTCCACACACCATCTGTTGTTGATTTAAACTCCACCTTTGTTTTTACCTAAGGCAGATGTCCAGACTCCGCAACGCATAGAGTGTGTCTGTAGCTGAATGGCCGAGTCTGGCGTGCTTGCCATAGTCCAGGTTTCCATATAAATCAGAGCACAGCACTCTCTGATCTTGCGTTGAGATGTTATCCCGGTTCTCAGCTCATCCATCTTGTTTGCGAAAGAGCAGACTTAAGCTAACAAAAGGCTAGGCAGTGGTGGTCGTGTGGCTCTAGCCTTACAATTAAGTGCATGGCAGTGTTCATGGTTCTTAAATTTGTAAAGTGTGAGTTCAATCTATTGGATCAAGACGTTCCTTTGATCCTGAACTCCTCTCCAGCCACTCTGTGCTGGGGGAGGTTTTATTGCAGATACATCCTATTTGACAGATCTGTTTGTGTTGTAAGCTTCCTGCTTTTATGACCCTTTTGGTGAGCAGGAAGTCATGCATACAGATACAGAGACACATGCATACAGAGAGAGACACACACACACACATTCTCACATGCACACACACACACACACACACACACACACGTTTTTGCACATTCATACACGTGCACACACATAGACACACATAGTGCCTTGTCTTAGAACCATTGGGGGGTTTTACGGAGGGAGGTGCTTTTGCTGTGATGTGTGTTGCAACTGTGTTTGTCAATAAAAAGGCTACGAGGAAGCTACTCTTTGAAGGATTTGGGTTTGGAGACAGGTGAGGAGCGTGAGCTCCAAGAGCTGGTTCTGACCCAAAACTTCCCTCGTTAGCGAGTGAAAAACAGGTTGAAGATGTTCTGTTATGTCTTGTGTTCTTCATGAGAGTAAGTCTCTAAACTAGCGGGGCTTGTGGAAACACAGACCCAACACTCGCTACACTGTACAGTATGCTGTACAATGTAGCAAGGAATGCCCAGACTTCTACATTGGAGAGACCAAACAGCCACTTCACAAGCACATGGCACAACGTAGAAGAGCCACTTCCACGGGACAAGACTCAGCAGTCCACCTGCATCTAAAGGGCAAAGGTCACTCTTTCAAGGATGCCAATGTTCAACTTTTTGGACAGAGAGGACAGATGGTTTGAAAGAGGAGTGAAAGAAGCCATCTATGTCCACTGTGAGTGACCATCTTTGAACAGAGGCAGTGGCTTACGACACCAACTGTCTGCCATCTATAATCAAGTTTTGAGATCCGTTCCCAGACGTCTTAACGCCCACTCACACCCTAGACCATCTGACCTCAGGAAATCACATGATACGGTGGGGCTAGGTTTCACAGTGAGCTCAACCAAAACCCTGTCTGATTGTGACCCACACCCGTTTTCACACCTTGGCTCATGTGATTAGGTAGAGGATCATCAGGGGGTCCTTTTGTCCCTCTTTGGGGGGAAACTCCCACGGGGTTTAAATCTGGGACTCTCCACCATTTGACCTTAGAACTGATGAAGCTTCTCTGATGAGAGGTGAAACATCTTCAAGCAACCTAAAGAAGTCCAGACGCTTTTCTTTCCAAGCTCCTCTTAGACTGCCACCTATAATCCAGCTTTTGAGATCCCTTCCCAGATGCTTTAATATCCACTCACATCTTGTGTCAGTTGAATAAGTTGTTTGATGGGATGCGGCAAGGTCTCACAATGATTTCACCCAACACTTGTGCTGACAATGACCCACATCTTTTTCAAACCTTGGGTGTGATGATGCACATGACTAACAGTGGATCAACAAATCACTTAAGGGAGAACTCCCATTAGGCTTAAAAATCTAAAAATCACTATTTGGTTTTAGAACTGAAGAAGATTCTTGGATGAAATGTCTTCAAGAAACTTAAAGTCATCAAATTACGTTCTTTCCAAGTTCCTCAGATTACCATGAAAATGGATGGATGACTGAGAACTTGTACAGACACTCTACTGCTCTTCTTTTTATCTCAACAGTATGTCAGAGTATCCCAGGTCATGTAGTGACTGAGGATTAGAAATAAGCAGGCATTTATCATGGTGGAATGTAGTCTATTTCTTTCATTCAGCTGGTTTGATGTTAAGAAATCCAACAATTAAAGAGATTCACGAGATGGAACACCAGTCTACTGAAAGTCAGAAATTACCTCTTTGGCTGCACGAGGCGGTGGAGAACAATAGTGAAAAAAGCAAAGACCCAATTATATTACACACACGCACACACACACAAAATGAAATGGCGTCACAGCAATTCAGAGCTCAAAACCTTTTGCCATTTAATGAAAACCCCAAAATATGCGACCATATGAATTTCACCTAGAGTGATTTTGAGACTATTCTAATTATGAAGAAGGCACTTAGGTCCATTATACTTGAGACAGACATGTGGTTTAATGTAAGACAAAGTTATTACAAATTTATTATAAACTATTTAAAATACAAGATTATAGGAAAGATTAATCAATTGTCCATCCATCCATCTTTCCATCTTCCGCTTATCTGGGGATGGATCGCGGGGGCAGCAGCCCAAGCAGAGATGCCCAGACCTCCCTCTCCCCACCCACTTCCTCCAAATTGTCCGGAGGAACACCAATGCTTTCCCAGGCTAGCCGAGAGATATAATCTCTCCTGGGTCTGCCCCAGGGCCTCCTCCTTGAGGGACATGCCAGGAACACCTTGCCCAGGAGGCATATTTATCAGCAGCCCTAACCACTTCAACTAGCACCTTTTGATGTGGAGGAGCAGCCGCTCTACTCTGAGTGTCACGGGTTGCTTAGAGGAGCCACTCGCAGGACTCCTGGGTAGCGTTCAAACAGAGATTGTTTATTACAGATCTTCACCAAGTGTATGTACAGACAGTGCGAGGTTAGTGCTATATACAAGACGTGAGGGGCAGGGCTCCAGGGAAAACGGGGAAATCACACACGCGCTCAGAACAGCCTCTCTCCACTCCGCTAGCGACCTGTCACTCCTTCCACACTCCACACGGGGAAACACGGGGACGGGTCCGGGAAATCTAGGAACAAAGGAACACGTTAAGTCTCTGAGACAGAGGCACGGGAAACTTGAGCTAGGTGTGTACTGACAAGAGCCTTCACAACAATCCAGCGTTGAACAGCTGATCTCCTCATTCTAATATACCAGCTGGTCTGATGAGGCCCAGGTGTGCACGATCCGGGAAGGCGTGTACCGAGGGCATGAACCCGGCATGAGTTCTGCCCCGGCAAAACAGGGGCGAGGGAGAGAGAGAGGAAAAAGAGAAGAGAAGGGGGGCTAGGAGTGAAGAGATGCTGATCAGCGCCTTGCCGATCCCGCAGGTCGTGACACTGAGCCCCTTCCAGATGGCTGAACTTCTCACCCTATCTCTATGGGAGAAGACAGCCACCCATGATTGACAGTGTTATGGATTCAAATATTGGGGATGGATACAAGAGGAAAAACCAAAATAACAACACTGGTCCGGCCGGGTTGAGTCAAACGATGATTTAATGAATACACGCGTGGGAGATGGACACCGTACGCAGACAGCATCAGATCTCAAAATGATGGAGCATTGATCAAACTCTTATAGCCTCTAGTGGCCCCTACCTAATCATAAAAGCCTAAACATTCACATTCTTTCTCTCACACAGCGCCCAAGCTACGACCTTGGCTCCCTGTTTATCTGCTCCTGCTGAGATGGGGCAGAAAACCTCTCCAGTATGCTCTGTTCTCTTCTAATCAGACAAATAAGGCGATGACTTTCTGCGAACAGTATTTCTTATAACTCAGCAGTATAATGCATCATAAAACAATATCATTCATTCACAATAAATCAGCAGTCTAATGTAATGCAAATCAGTTTAACAAATGTAATAGTTATCACCTTCTTCTAATTCAGGAGAATAATGCAAACTAAAACTACATAATAATTCACAATCTTTAATTAGGGGTCTAACATGGCATAAAATAATATTATAATCTCACACTCCCCCTGTTGAGCTCTTTAGAATAAAGAGCTCACCTACACCCCGTAATCCAGTGTTGTCGGGTTCATTTCTTCTTACCCCTGAGGCCCTTTGTCCCCCTGTTGGGTGAACCATATGTGAGATGACCTCTGTGTTTGCGCAGTTCAGACGCAAGAAAAAGGGTTAGGGGTTAGGGTTTTCCGCCCTGAAGATGTCCAACGCCATCTTAGTCTGGACTGTCAAAGGTGACTTTAACGCTGACTGTTCCGACAATCCATTTTATAACAGTTCCTGGTGAGATTAGCCAATCTCTGCACACTGGAATTAACATAATCAACATGATCAACATTTTTCCTGCATGTTATTTCACCACCTTATCGACTCCAACGCTCCATCCTTATGTGGTTTGCTACATTATGTTTATCTAGAACTCCACTCTGTCTCTAAATGTTTGAAGAATTTTTCATGTTTGGGGTCAAATTCTCAAAATTTGACCATAAGTGAAATTTATGGTGTTCTCACCCCCATCGGGGCTTACCTTTCTCACTTTTGATGATATTCCTCCCTATTCTTTGCAAGTACCCCGTTTTGGTGGCGAGAAAATGTTGGTGTGGACAAGTGGGTGCTGTAAAAACAAAAGCTCAGGAACAGTTATCAGTCATGTGCTTCATGCAAAATTTGCATATATTGAATTTCAAATTGATCCTCTGAGTGTAATGGTACATTTTAATTTGAATTTATCAAAGCTAAACACAATAATTTTTCCTTCTTTATTTTGCTCTTGTTCTTGTGCAGCACCACATCCTATCACATGCCCCTGTTGGTTATATCCTACTTTTAAATTGCTGACTATTTCAAGAAAGCACCTAAAAGACGGGGACCAGTGTTTATTATTACATATCTCCATTTTGAATGTGACAAGTCTACCATTTCCCTGTTATCCATAGATATTAATAGAGTTTTTTGGCTTTTTTTCCTCTATAAAAGTTAATTGACTCTTTACAGTGGCCTGCTATGGTTAATAATAACATGTTCAGTCATGAGTGAAATCAAAGCTATTTTTTTCACTTTAGCATTTAACATTCCCAACAATATAATGTGATACCTTAATTAAAACACAGCTACTAAAACACAATTTTCTTAATGCAAACATCAGTAACTCAAAATTAGCAACCAAAGGGTTAAGTCTGCAGTTCACACTCATCTGAAGCTACAGCCTCCCCCTTTAGTCTCTGTCATCCTTCTGTTCCTGCAAAAACAAAACAAAGCAAGACAAGACATCCACCCTTCTTTTACAGGCTGGGTGAATTGTTTGTGGACATTTACTAATCCTAAAGTCAGTACCGTTTTTGTCTCAGTATCAAGTCAGTTAAAACTTTTAGTTGTCAGTCCATCACAGTCCAGTTACATGCATACATTCACACACATTCATACCAGATATTGCTGATAATGGAGTCTCACGCGCAATCTATTTGAGCATCCGTCACCAGCAAGATGACGTCATCATTTTAAAGGAAAACAGTTCCTTGTTTTTTGGACTGGATTGACTCGCTGCAATCCTTTTAGGCTCAGGACTTCTCATGTGATCAATGTCCCATATAAGTGAATTTCTCCCAAGCCCATCATAATCATGGAGAAAAATACTTTGCGACTGTTTTCTGTAAGAGTATTTTATAGCGCTTTAAAGTTCAATCTCTCAGGCCTGGATTAAAGAGCTGATTTGTTAAATCAGGAACTCACAAAATACCAAAATATCACCACTGGTGGATCACACCTCTCAGATGTTCTTATTTCAGTGCACTGTAACAAAAGCAAAAGTAAACGTAACCAACAAAATACTCATTTAATAACAAATACTGGGGCCCATTGCAAACATGTCCAAGCATAAAACCATCTTTCTCTCTCTTAGAGAAGGAAAACAATCCAAACCTCACTGATAGAATCAACCTAGTGTTAAGCAAAACCCAAAAATCAACCAAAGCTTCACCAGAAAGTTTTTCTCCCTCCCGGGACAATATTGTGTAGGAATACAGTTACCGTAACTCCTTTTTGCACTGAAAAAAAAACATGTTGGATTTACTTGATTCAATAGTGGACACTGGTTGCACACAAATGTATTCTGCTTTGGCAGAAACTTAAACAACTGAGTTAAATCAACACAACCTTTTCATATTCAGTAAACCTGTGCATTTTGTGTTCATAAAACACAATTGAAACATGTTCAGATGGAGTAAGTTGAGCTCCTGGAATATTTTAATCCTTCACGATTCTGTCAGTTTATTTCAACACTATTCAATAACTTTTATCCAAATACTACTTGGTCACTTAAATACTACATGTTGTCTTCATATTGCATACGGTTCAACAAAGTCTAGGTCCTGGTTACCATAAAAATTGAATGGATCTACAACAACTACCATCCACCCATCTTTATCCTGGTTGCACCAGGGCTGGGAAACATCCCTGAAGTGATAGGTTACCAGGCAGGGTACACCCTGGACAGCTCACCAGTCTATCACATAGAAACAAACAACCATTTACACTTACATTCACGGAAAATTTAGAATCATCAATTAGCCTAGCTCTAATAACTGCATGACTTTTTCTTTCACACTGGAAACCAGAATTTCGTACAGATCTTTAAAGCCTGAGGCACTTGTGTTAAATACACGCGAGATGCTTACGTAAATCCAAGGGCTGGCCCCTTTTTTTTTCAGTGTGTTCCTCCTTCAATTAAATCTCACTCACAACAATGTGGCGCTCCGAAATAAGGCTCACACTGTTAATTCATCATTTTCACTCTGTACCACTGCTCCTTATCAGGCTGTGTGAAGCACAGTAAACAATTCAGTCGAGGCCTTAAGCCATAAACAGACATCACGCACAGACATTGTTTTCATAACCAAACTGCTTTAGACCCTGTCCCCTAAATCTACACAAATGCCCTCTGGGTGACATGAAATGCATTTAACCAAAAAACAATCAATGGCTTCTTGTTGTTGTGGTAACAGATTCTGTAATTGGATGTTTGTGTGCAGCATTTTGCATGTCAGCATAAGCATTTGTTAGTAAAGCATTCTTCATCGCATCAGCATGTGTGTGTGTGTGGATCACTTCTCAGTGAATTGAATCAGCATTTCGATTTGTGTGCGTGTGTCATTTCTCACTCAATCAACGAGTGCATATGTGTTCATATGTGTATTTCTCTTCATTCTGAGTCAGTGTATGTAGATGTGTGTGTTTGTGTGTTTGTGTGTGTTTGTGTTCATCACTTTCCTGTTCTGGTGTTATAATGGATAATAATGGATTGGATTTATATATATATATATATATACTTTTCAAGGCACCCAAAGCGCTTTACAATTCCACTATTCATTCACTCTCACATTCACACACTGGTGGAGGCAAGCTACAGTTGTAGCCACAGCTGCCCTGGGGCAGGCTGACAGAAGCGAGGCTGCCATATCGCGCCATCGGCCCCTCTGGGTAAACCACGGCCTGAAGCGTGCCCTGGGGTCCTGCCCTCCTCTTTTTCAGTCCGTTTGCGTCCATTGGTGCTGCTGCTCAAAGTTCTGTCCATACTGGTTCTGGCCCCAATTGAGGCAGTCCTTTTCTCCAGTGTCCTGCATCTTCTCCTTGTCCAGCTCCTCCTTAACTTGACCCTTTTGCTTCTGTAGCTCCTTCAGGGTTTGCTCCTGCTGTTGGAGCTTCTCGTTCCATTTGGTGACCTCCTGCTGCAGCAAGCTCCGGCCTGATTTCAAGTCCTGTATCTGGGACTCCAAGCCTGACTGATGGGTTCGATTAGCAGCCAGCTCCTCCTGAGCCATGCTCAGTTTCTGCTCTGATGCCTTGAGCTCTTACTGAGGGCAGAAACCTCAGAGTCTTTTCCGTACACATCAGATTGAAGTTTATTGATGTTTTCCTTGCTTTGCTCCACGGCCTTCTGCGGCTCTGCTGTTCGGCTCTTCTCAGAGGTCAGCTCCTGGCCGAGCCCCGACACCTGTGCCTTCAGCTTATTTCTTCTTGTGCTTTTGTCCATTCTGAGGTGCCTCCTGACCTCAGTTACTCCTCCTGTCTCTGGCATGCCCTTTTTTCTGCCCGATCATCCATGTTGGTCCATCACTGTCCTGCACAGTTTTAATGCAGAGTTGTTAAGGTCAGCATTCTTTTGCTCGCCCTCACTTTTCATCCGGGCTTAATGGGCGTCTCGTCACAGCTCTGTCAGCTGAAGCTGTCTGGAAATCTCCCCCGTGTAGTGAAACAAGCCTTGGATTTAACGCTCTCCGTCTCTGCTGCAAGAGATCGTTTTCCTGCAGCACTGTTGACTTTTTCAGGTTGTTGTTGTGGGTCCAGCTGCTGTAGCATTTGGTCAGGGTCACATCAAAGATGGTAGAGGGGAGAGCAGGAGTCCAGGTCAGCCTCGGCTTTCCGGGCCGACAAAGCAGCCTGTAATCAAGCATAAAGAGAAAAAACAAAACAAAAACAGACGAACAGGAAAATGATGTTGTGTTGGCTGTGTTATTCAGAGAGGGGAGAAACAACGGGGCCAGGCCCTGTGTCAGCCTTCTCTCCCTCGTTTTTTCTCACCATATAATCAACTCATAACCCACCAAGCTGACAGGACAACACGGGTACCTGTTAAAATTCTTAAGATCATGTTTAAAAGCCCAAAAAGGGAATTTTCTTTCATTCAGTAATCACTTGTATAAATCAATCAGCAGAAAACATCTCACAATTTGACTCTTTTAACCACTAAATTTGTTGTTTCATCACTGGTTGGTCATACCAGTGTCTTTCTTTTTTAAGTTAAGTTGTTGTCCTGTAACCCAGAAAGTTTATTTGTTAGTAGTGGATAAACTTTATCATTTAGCAACAGGTGTATGATAAGTTTCGCTGCTTTAACCTTGCTGGAAAATCTTCACGTGTTCATGAATGTAAGCTGTTTTTTCATTGCGTGCGTGTGCGTTTGTAGGTGGGTTAATTTAACTTTTTTCTCAAACAAGGCATTTCTCTAACACGTGCCTTTCTCGTACATTTCTCTGGTTGTGTGTGTGTTTTTATTTTGTTTCCCAAATTTTGATTTCCCACCTTAAATAACAGCATTCTATGTCTTCAGCCAGGAGTCAGAGCTTGCTTGTGAGATTCAGGGACACCTGGTGCTAACAACAATTCAGCCAGAAACTTGCCTGAAAATTTCCAGTGATGGTAACCGATAACCAGAGGAGAAGATGTCCTTTAAGCTTCTTTTCAGGGTGGGGACAAAGTGAGAGGTCAAGCTGTAAAATTTTGAGCCAAAGCTTGGCCTGTCTGTCGTCCCAATTCTGTTAATCTATCCTTTTGCCGCTGTACTCAGGTTTCCAGGTTGAGAGAAATCCACCTGTATTAACACACTAAACATTCACGTAGTATTTCTTTTCTGAAAACAGCCAGTCGCG